>NC_058045.1:21747832-21992832 GCF_020085105.1 Siniperca chuatsi | reverse complement strand
CTGACTTGAATTTAAGGTGTACTCCTTAGTTGACTGTAGTTGAGGGAGCATGCATGACATGAAAGCTGTACCAATTTCAACCACATTTTATGTGACTGGAGACTAGTAGAATTTAATAGTTATACTCCCTCTAGTTCACATAACTTTGTGTTCCAGTTCTGCGTAATCAATGGTAACCACTCTCCTAACACTCTGTGACCAGTGTAACTTGTAACTTTTCCACTTTTAAATTCTTGCAACATTGCTTCAACCAGGCTCCCCCTCCTCTAAAAGAAATGGTTTTGAAAGAGTAGACATCAAAACTATGACAGTTGACAAAGGATCTAAGGATTACATCTTGTCATGGCAACATTCTGAATTCTGATGGACAAATTTGAATACATCTGAATGTAACACAGTATCCAAAATGCAGCCTTTTGCTGTTCACAAAAGACTTGAGGCAAATGAGAGCAGCACTTTATTAGACAGTAATAGTCAATGCTGATTGCTAAGTATCTGATTTTATTATAGCAGTTAGGGCATATGGCTTTCATAAACCCCTGTTGTGCACTAAATGTGAGTTCCTTTCTTTATTCCTAATTACTCATCTAAACAGAATTGTTGATAGAAACATTATGCATGGTGTTTTTTCTTTGATTAAGCTATTACTAAATAATGTCAGACATGCCTCAGTGTATATTACTGCAATTTGCCTGAAGTGCAGAAGTTGCTTTGTAAGCCCTCCTCTGTTGAGACTGGCCTTTGAAAACTGTCCATTGTTCAGTCTGTGCATCCACACCAAAAAATGTTGATTATACTCCCTCAACTTATGTTGAAATATATTCTTTCACTAGCTGACACTGCTCCTGGCTCTCAGAGCTCATTCTTAGTAATTACAGCTGTTAATCTAAAGCTGCTTTTCACATCTTGTATCTATTTTAGATTGAATAGTACAGCAGTTCTATGTTAACAGGTGCAGCTTTTATGCTGTGGGTGGCTGATAGGAGAGCTGATTAATGATAGACAACTCATGAAAATTCATACATGTTGCTTGAATGTCTTTGGTCTATTTGAAATGACGATATGCACTATGTCATTGTTGTTTGGACAAGATTTGCCATGTTATCTCACACATTTATACATACAGTTTTGCTTATGCGGGTGGTGTATTTGCATTGTGATAAATGTGACACAAACGACAGCTGTGCCGCTGACTCAAGTTTATCTTGTTGTTGTAGCAGAGTGACAAGGCCTCCCAATATAATAACAAACAAAATATTTTATCACCTACTTATATTACAAGGGAGTATGTTACACAGAAAACTGAGCAATGTAGTTCCATTCTACTACAGTAACTGTACACCAAAAACATTGGACATAGTTGTCCATACGCAGACATGTTAAAGGGCCATTCCATCCCTGATACCCCTTATGATGTCATCAGGGTTATTTCCAGCTTGGGTTTGGAGACTACAAAATTATAAAAGAACACCCATGTTACAAACTAAGGGCTTGGAGTTCGAAAGACCTGTGAATAAACCAGGCAGGAATGTAACAAAAATGCTCTATCGAGTTGGATCATGGGAATTGTAGGAACCAGCTTTTGGAGCTTGACCCGTACAAGGGATTAAAAATATGAATATCTTAGGCCATCAAATTGGTGGAAATGCAATACTAAATTGGTGGAGTTCCCCTGTAAAGGTCCAGTGTGTAGGATTTAGTGGCGTCTAGCGATGGAATTGCAGATTGCAACCATTTGAATACCACTCGCTCCAAACGTGTAGAAGGAACTACGGTGGGCGCGAAAAACGCGAAGGGCCCTATCTAGAGCCGGTGTCTGGTTTGTCTGTTCTGGGCTACTGTAGAAACATGGTGGTGTAACATGGCAACCTCCGTGGAAGGAGACTCGCTCCCTATGTAGATAAAAACAGCTCATTCTAAGGTAATGAAAACACAACAATTCTTATTTTCAGGTGATTATACACTAATGAAAACATACTTATAAATATTATATTCCATTTCTGCCAATAGCTCCTCCTAAATGTTACACACTGAACCTTTTAATAAGGCACTAATTTCATTCAGCGGTAACACAATATGGGGTAAGCATAGGTGAAGATATTGGATGGGTATCAGTCTATTGTTGAATGTAGTGTGGCTCTAACTTGTTGGGTCAGAACAGTTTGATGACTTCCATTATCTTTTCAGTATCTCTTGTGTATTTTTACATTCATCATACATATAGCCTACATGCCTTGTGGTAATATGTCATTAAATGTCTGATATTTGTTGTTGGTGTGTGTGTGTGTGTGTTATTGCGTCTATTGTACATAGTAATGTGGAAGTATGATGGAAAGAAGAGAACATTTCTTAGCTTATCTGTGTACATGGCAGATAAGGGATAGTCACACTTGTAATGGTAACATTATTTGTACAGCATAGACTCAGGTAGCTTCTGTTATCACTGTCAGGGCAGAGCATCACATAGCACCCAGAGAGCCCAGGGGTTTATCGAGGCAGGCTTACCCACGGCGTTTGCGTCAGGGTTGAATTCCAAAGCAGTGTCATCCCTGTCTGCCTGTGTTTGGATGGATAGTCTCTGCAGCAGTAACAGCTGGCACTGGGCCTCAGAACGAAGGACTCTCCTCCTCGTCTTCCCTTTTGTATTCCTCTCGCCTCTCTCAGGGCTGAAGACTAATGGAAAGAAAAGGAAGGGAAGGGAGTGATGGAAAAGCCCAGAGACACTAGCAGGGTTGGCAGGGAGACGAAAGGGAAGAGAGACAAGTGGTTGGTTCATGCTTTTTATGAGGCTAAAAATGAAGGAGCACCGTACAAATGCAGACATGCCATCTGTGTACTTTAGTAAACTAGCAAAGCTACATTGGTCTCCTAGATGTAACGGTGCTAGTACTTCTGCAGTACAAGTACCTACTTATACTGCAGAACAAGTACCTACTTGTACTGCAGAAGAAGATAATCAGTGAACACAATTTGCTAAAATTTGCTAAACTCTTTACAGCAAAGGGAAGACGTAGTAAAGCTTGTTAATCCATTCTTTCTGTATTCTTTCACCTCTGTTTAGTTTTTACAGATTGTGATTTGAACAATGCAATATGCAAATATAAAAATGATTATGAGAATCAAATGAATGACTTTTGACATTTGCAAGCCTGCCTCCTGCCAAAATATGAAATTATCAGTTTCTTTAATGTGTGAGTCTGTTGACCTCCAGCAGCTCTGTTCACAATGTCTGGCTGGAGAAATATTAGATAATGAAGAGAAACCAGCACATCTGTGCGGTAAAAAGATAGCAAATGTAATTTTATATAATCAATTACTGAAATGTCTCAATTGTAACATTTTTAATAAAAACTCATAAAACCCACAGTCAGTGTGATCAATTAGATAACAGTGTAATAGCTCTCACAACCAGCATCGGTCAGCTGGCAGAAAACATCCTAGCAGACTAGCTCGCGGTTGACTTTGTGTGAGAGAGAAAGTGTTGGCATGACGTGTGTGAGAGTAGGGTGCTAATATGATTTAAAAAGCATGATAAAAACGATGAATGGATCCATCACGCTAGCATGGATCCATCCCAAACTATGGGGGGGAAGGGAAGAAAGGAAGGATAAGGAGGTTAATTTATGTTCTCTACAGAAGCATGCTCTACAAAAGTAACCCATCTTAAAATCATGCAATGTATGATGCTCCCATTTTTTAGGGGGTATTATATAAAGCCTTTCCACGTGGGGAGTCTGTAGAATAAATGACAATTGAAAGAGAGGTTATGGGAAGACAGAAAGGGGTGAAAGTGTGCAAAGTAGGGGGAGATGATTAAAGGTGGATGAAGAAAAACAAGAGGGAGGAAAAATCGAGCAAGGAGATGAAAGTGGGAGACAGAGGTGATTGTTTTTGGTGATAGGCCACTTCACTGCTACCTTTTATTCAGCTGTCAGGGAAGAAATATTGTAAGTGCTCTTTAAGTGCACCCATTTTTTCCAGTGATTGGACAAATGCGATGCTATCTAATTCAGATACAGGGTGTAACAACTCATAAATCCAAAAAAAGAAAGTTGAGTGAACAACTGAAGAGAGAAAGCCATGTCCTTTTACCTCAAAGTAATGACTTGTTGGTCAAGTATATATCTGTGCTATCAGATTTAAGACCGTAAAGAAGCACTGAAAGGGAGGAGGGAAGGGTAAAAATGAATCAAAGGACAAATACTTAGGGGAGGACGAGGGTGAGAAAGAGGAGAGGCAGCCAGACAAATTATAGTTACATGGAAACTTTTAAGATGGTGACGAGAGTCACCAATGATAAGTAAAAGTAAAAATAGTAAGTTTTTTAGTATTAAAGGAATGCAAGAATCTAATTTAGTATTTCCGTAGGCTAACACAGTGCTGATAGTCCACAAATCACATATTTTTTTGTTTTACTCAATCTGTTTTTAAGGACTTGGTACATCAGTATTGTTTCATGAATTTATTCAAATGCATAACTATTATCCCATTAAAAGTAATTAACAAGTAACAGGATTTCTATTCATTTGCTGAACTCTCTGCCACATTTCTCTGCTTCTCTTCAATTTGTTTCATTACCCGGTTCTGCCTTACACTCCCACTATTCAAGGGTTGGGGTTGCTTTACAATGAGAGCACACAGGCTTTCATTACCCAGTTAGCTGGTGAACTCTGCTTAATGCCAAAAGTTGAAGTAAGGTTGCAGTGCAGAATGGTGCTGTCAGAAAATGGACACCAACCTTTTGACCACTGTATGCACAACGTGCTGCAAGAAACAGGGATAATGCATTTTTTATTCATCCCTGACTGTAGGCATCACTGTATGTTTATTAACAAACCTCACATTTTAGCAGCATTGCTCGGCACTACAACAGAATCCTGCCACCAGTTTCGTGCTAATGCACTTTTTAACGATTGATGGCAGTAATGTGCGAAGTGTAGCAATGTGGCAACATCGACAACAAAGAAGACTGCTGGCTAGCAAACATGGATGTAAATGTAAAGATAACTTTTGTTTGTTTACAAGAAAACTGCAGATTACCTTTAAATGTACCGATTAATGCTGCATTTCCAGCTCCTGCTAGGCTAGTCAATTTAAGCTTGTTAGCTTTGTGTGAAATTTTTTGATATTCACCTGTGGCTTTGCCCATTTTTTAAAAATGACCATTTGCCTGCCTGCATACCCTAATCCTGTGGTTTGTCTAGTGCTTAGTTAGTGTTTTGTGTTTGGATTTTAGGTTCTCTGTTTTCTTTCAGTAAGGTAATTACTGTTTCCTCTGCCATTTCCCTGTGTTGTTTGTAGTGAGCACGGTGTTTAGACCTTTTATTGCCCACTCTGTTTCCTTTCCTGTGTAGAGATGCCCCATTATCTCTGTTGCTTTTAGCCCCTCACTCATTATTATTTTAATAATAGTGTAACGTTACTGCATAATATTTACCTGAGCAATACAAACTAATGAACTGATGAAAAATAAAGAAAAGACCATTAGTGGCTGGTTTGGCTCATTAGGTGAATTTGTTGTTCATGGTGTATTGTTACCTTTGATGAGGCAACCATTTATAACACCCCAACTGCAAACAGCAGGATACTCAGACACACAAATAAATTAAACCACCACAGTGGGCTTAGGGCTGGTGTCCGTTCACAGAGAGGACTGGCTCAAGTCGGGTTTGAGATGGTCAGGTTTATCTGAAACACTGTGAATTCAGCAGGGCCTAATCACATCTGTGGTGTGAGAGGGTCAGCCAGTGAAATTCCAGTGGTGCAGTATGTGGGTTATATGTGTTTGAGGTACTGTAAAATTAGAGTGAGATCAGGCCTGACGCAAAACACTTTATTCACTTTATGGTGCCCTCAAAATTCCACAGTAGAACAAAAAAAGTAGTATGCATGGCATGTACACTACTTTCTACAAACAATCCCACGATGCAATGCTTCTCATTTTATAGATGTGAAAATGAACAGTTGAGCAACTCTACACTTTTCTGTGATGACTCAAAATGACGATGACAAATAAGTGTCCAAAATCTCAGTTTACTGCTCATTATAGAGTAATCGAGTGTAATCGAGTGTCTGTGATATAGTGAGGAGTGAATGAGGGAGTGATTTTGGACACAGCCTTTGACATATTATCATCTTATAAAGTTTATGTGACAAATGTGCTAGCAAGCAGTTGCCTATTTACACATCCAGCAGACACGTTAGCAGCATTATCCTTCATTTGGAGTCAAGCTTCCAGCCATTTGACATATGACTACAAACCCATTATTCACTCTCCTTCTATCTCTGTTTTGGTCTCCACCAATACTAACCCCTTTAGCTGTGAAATGCTCCACAATGTCTGGTGCTGAGCAAGTAGCTTACAGTGTACAGCCCCACTTCAAAAAACCTGAACTATCCCTTTAAAACTGCTCAGAACAATTCATGGTTTGGCTCAGAAGTTGGTCTCTTGCCAGTAGAAAAAAACATATTAGTGACCTCTTTGGCACCTCCTAGCAGCACAGTGTTCATCATCACTCTCAGTCTCTTCAATAGTTAGATCACACATTTATTCTCACTTGCTCTTCTTTCCCTGCCTGTCTCACAAAATTATGGATAAAGCACGCTTCTATGACACACAAACAAACTCACACAATATTAGAGACACATACACACAGTCACACATTAGCCTACTCATTTGAATTCCTCCAGCAGAAAGATATCTATCTGATGTGTTTAATTGGCCACTGGGGAACTATTGGACGAACCAGTTTTACTCTGTCTCTCTCTCTTTATGCATTTAGAGTCTCTGTCTGTTTTTGTTTCATACTGTTTCTCTCTCGGCCTCTCAGAGCGCCCCCACATCTAGCATTCAGTCTGCCCCCTTTCCCTCTGTTTGACTGCTGATTAAACCCCAAACTTGCTGAAAACAAAGATTCTTAATTCTTAACGCACCACTGACAATACTCTCATGTACAGCTAGGCAGAATACAATGAATTTCAATCACTTCATTTAAAATAGGTTGAAATTAATTTCCTGGGGGGATTTCTCTTTGACTTCCCCATTTAAATATGTCACTTATAATATTATTGGAACTATTGGAATATTTTAACTGCAAGATGATTTTTGATGACATCCATTGACACATGAATTAGACAGATTAGACTGCTATTGTTTTAAGATTGTTTCATTTTAGATAAATTGAATTGAATTTGTCTCTATAATATACAAGCAGATGCATCTTTTAATAGAGGTCAGGGTTGCTCTTAGGAATTTTAAAGGGTTTCATGGCTTTGCTCAACAACGCTTGGGCACTGTACATACAAAACTAACCACTTGCGTGCCTGTGGGGGTGACATGCCCTGTTTGTGATGCTAAGGATGGTTCCAGAAACCTTATGGATAATATAAAGCAAATAATACCTGTCAGTCAAGTAATAACAATAATTAATTAAAGCTGCAAGCAGTGTAGAACGGGCCCTCGCCTCCACGTGCGCCTCAGGGGGAGCGACAGTCGCGGTCTTGTGACCGGGGGTCGGCTGACACTGCTCTGAATGTTCACGACCATCAGGCACTGCGCGAAGGAGTTAAATATCACCTCCTGCATCCACTATGTGGCGGTGGAGAACACGCAATTTCATTGACAATGTTGTTACTTTATGTCCTCACCATTTTTCAATTTCCTATGCTGGGAACATGCTGCTCCTATGAACCTTTTACATTATTCCTCAATATGCAAATTCCCATATGGCGTGATTATCTCTGTGACTCTTTGTCAGTTACTGAGACTTCTGGGAAAAGTGGTGCCGTCATCTCCAGTGCAAAAAGTTTCCAACTAGTTTGTCAACCTCTAAAAACCCGAGCTAAGCAACCCTACCAAACTGTATAATAAATTCTAATTAGCAAGTATCCCCCAGTCAGTGATGTTGCTAGGTACGCGTCCTGTGTCTCTGACGCATTAAAATCCGAAAGGACACAGTAAACTCACTATTGACACATCCAGGGGATGCACCCTATTTTTTCCCCTGATAATGCTACATTATGAACAACAAATCTGTGTTGTAAACATAGAAATAAACAAAAGAAACCGGACACCATTTTCTACCATCTGCAGACAAGATTCCGTGTTCATAGTCTCAATCATCGCGACATGCTACTTTCGCTGCAACAAGACCAATCCTCGATGCACAGATTTAATTTCAGCAATCAAGGGTGCAAACTCGGTATTGGTAAATAAACTCACGTGGCCACTGTCATGAATAATCAACTCTGATAGCTGCTGTATTCACTCATGTCGAAGATGGCCGATGATGCTTTACTGTCCAGGGGTCATGGCGTGTTAATGCTATAGAAATAAAACAAACAAACCTTGGTGTCAAAAAAAATATTTTCACTGGCCAACGGCCGTCATTTTCTTACCGTCTGTGCATATATCTTGTGCAAGACGAGATCCCGTTTTTTTTACCTGAATAATCAGTGAAAGGAAAACGTTTTAAAATGCTAAACAAAAAGATCAAACATATTGCTGGCCAAAAAACTATTGCAGGTATATTTTCTGCTTCTAAATATATCTCTGATTTTATTTGTTTAATTTTCAGATACATTTTCAACATACATAAATATAACCATAATTAGAACCATATAACATCAAACATGAGTTTAACACTACAGTTTGTCAAAAGACCTCAAATTATATTGGGGACCCACTTAATTTACCTGGGACCCACTCAAATGACCACCTGTGGGTCCCGGGGACTCAGTACATTAAAAACCTATCAACATCACTGCCAAGTAGTTTCCAAAGATTCAGAATGTGTCAAGATGTATTTCAGGGAATGTGCTTAAAATGATGCAAAGGACATCCAGAATATTTATGTAAACCATTAAATCTAATGTAATAGTGTAGCCATAAAAATTGTGAAAGTGCATATTGTCATACAATGTGGGAAAAAAACTCTAAAAGCTACTTTAAGAGGATAATCAGGGTTCAAGGGGTTTCTAGACAATTACATGAAGTTGAATCAACACCTCTCTGAAACAGTTTCAACAAAAACTGAACATTATGACCTTCATGAAGGTGTATATGACAAATATAACATATGACATATATGACAAAACTCTCATTATTGTCTAAGTATTGGGCATCCAGTCTTACAGTAGTACAGTGTTCTTTTTTTTTTAGGTCAGGAGAATTTATTCTCAAGTGATCTTTTGCCATTGGACCCAGGCTCTCCTAATTATAGTCATGCTGACAGTACTAAACTAAGAAATTGCACTCAGCAATTGCAGGGCTTCAAATTATTCAAAATGCTGCTACCAGGTTCTTGGCAAAGACAAAAATGAGAGACCACATAACACCCATCTTATTTGACTTATACTGACTTCTTGTGTCAGCTATAATTTATTTGACAGCGCTTTGAATTATCTGTAAAGATTTGAATGGATTAGTTCCTTCAAAGATTTCTGCCTGCCTGTGATTTTACACTTCAGCTCTCCCTCTAATTGTACCCCACGCATCCATCTCTCTTTTAGGTATTAAGGCACAAAACTAACTGGGGATCATGGGGGGTAGACATAGTTTACACTTTAAGCAGGACATTAAAGACTTACAGTGCCTCCCTTCTTATCTTACTTGAATTGCCATTGTTATTTATTTAAAATTCCGTTTGTGGGTTTTCACCTTTTTAATGTACAGTTGTATTTGTATTTATTGTTGCCATTTGATAAAGCACTTTTTGTATTAGCTTGCATAGCTGTTGGGAAGGTAAAAAATATTAACATCTTAAAATAAGGTTTAGGGTTTGGTTTTGAGAGCTGATGGAATTGATTTCAGATGTGTCACTTCATCAGAGTCTAAGTGAATACACTGAAGAATGTCACCACGCTGGCTTGGAAACATTATGATTAAGTCAGAATAAATCATCGTTCTTTAATGAAAATATTTTACCTACAGAACACAACATCAAGAAGGAGGAATGTGAAATGTGAAATTTTATAATGAAGCTGATTTTGCCAATTAAATTTGATGGACTAGATTTTTACAGTAATTTTGTGTAATCAGAGTGGTTGTGTGACACAATTAACTGAAGGCAGGAATGAAAGAATAATCTCTTTCCATAGGATACAGATAGTGGGTTTCCATGGCTACAGCCCAGTTGCAGAGCAAGGTTTTCTGCTTGCAGTTTATAAATGGAGACACTTGAATTCAGTGATAAATAACCCATTATCTTCTTTTCAAATTGGCTGCTCTTTGACTGAGACTGGGATTATTTTCTCATCTTGCGATATTTCATTTCCTGTCTTCACTGTGTCGCTCGTGGTTGGTCATGACTTTCTCCCTGTGTTTCAGATACATCAGCAGAGAAGCAGAGAAATAAGATCCAAGTTGTTGCTGAAGGTGTTTCTTTAAGTGGTTTTCTTTAAGACAAATCCAGAAAGGTCTTCTGGTCAAGACTCGAATGTAGTCATGTTTTCAGACAGGAGACTTTGCCAACTTCCTGGGCAGTGATTGTGACTGTGAGTAAAGCTCAGAGGTTATCAGCTGTGCACCTCCCACTTGAAATACCCCACAACACCATAATACTTTAAAAAGAAGTAAAGTGTGATGTTACCGGAGGTCAAACATCTCCATGTTGTAATTAATCTCTAACGTGTCACAAAATATTTTCTTTTTCTCTGGTATGTTTGCATTTTTTGTTTTGTAATGCCTTATGCATTTTATCATCGTGTTGCATAAATTATGGTTTATGCAAATGTTCGTGAATGAAAGGAAAAATAGTCATATCAGACGATATAGAAACTAAAGGCACAGCAACATTTAAAACTTTTAATTTCCCAGCAAAATCAATTCATTCAAATGGAATTGCTGCGATCAGTGGATTCGCCACACAGAGTTTTTGCATCAAATTCAGCCTTGGTGAACTTGTTTTTTTCCCCCTTTTAAAGTAACTCTTCATTGAATTAAATGAATTTTGTCCGGAGAACAAAATGCCAGGGGGGAGTACACGGCACAGCACAGAGAAAATAGAGGGAAGCTTGGGGAGATATTGTGATTGACTAGAGCCAGCATGTTCCCGGATGGCTAGCATGTTCGCGGTTAGCTTGCCAGCTTCAGTAGTTAACTACCTAGTCCTGGGAGTAGTCCCTACATCCCTGAGTCACCAAGTTTTTAGAACCAAATGTTTTGCGAGGACATGTGGAAGAATTTTGTTGTGCCACTCACACAAAAAATACAGAAGACATTAAAGGAAGAGATATAGCCAGTGCAAATGACAGTTCCTTAACAAACATACAGAAGACCAAATTTACCAAAGAAAAATACTATTCATACAAGACCAAGGTCAAGCGTTTGTGTGTGTTGCGTTTAAATGGTTAAAGGCAATGAACCTGTAGTGGGGGAGACTTAGATGGTCTTAAAAACAAGTTTTTCCCTAGTACATTTGAATTTTTTTTCCTTTCTTTTTTTTTTAGTGCAGCAATATTTTGTCTTATCATTCAGGCTTAGTTTGTTGAAGCTGCAGGGCTTCTGTGTGCACCGTAATTGGAAGACAGAATAGAAGGGGGTGTTACATGACAAAAGCATCGGACAGCAGCAGATGTGGTTATCATCCTTGCACTGTTACTGATTTTAGCTACAGTAATGATGGACAAGGAGAGAGGACAGGTAAAGTTCAAACTGACAAAAAGTGTAGATAAAAGGAAACAAAAAGCAAGACGGTGGCAGACTGAGACTGTAGACTTTGCATAAGTGCAGGCAGGGCGAAGAAGAGAGGATTGCATAACAAAAATATAGATCACGTTATACTAAGACTGTCCATTGAAACCTACATCTATAATTTATGTTGATGTCAGTGATGGTGGCCTATGTGGCATGAAATTGCAGTGAAGCATTGCACTGTAACAACCAAAATGGCTGCATTTTATTGTTGCACCATCTGCAGCGGTGATTAAAATGGAAAGAGAGAAGGGGGGGGTGATCGAGGGAAACAGGGAAAAACAATGACAAATGAGACAATGAGGTTAAGAGAAAAAATTGGAAGAAAGCAAGGGGAGAAAAGTGATGGAAAATTATTAGAACCTGTATGAACCTTTTTTTTTTAAATCAATGAGATCAACTGCTATTAGCAGACGCTTCTATTGCGAGGATGGACGCCAGAGAGGGAGAGATGAAGACAGTGCTTGTGGTGGGGAAAATGTCACACAGACCGCTATGCACCTGTAATGTCAGCATCCATCTTTCATCGTCATAAATACACTTCAGTTATAGTCATGATTGGAGGAGATGGGGATGAATGAGGGGACTAGGAAATAATCAGAAACAAAGGGTAACTGTAGCAAATCAAGGAAAAAGTGGGTGTTGAGGGAGTACATTATGAGAGGGTGATTGGGAAAACTAATTGAAAATGGTCAGTACCACGATAACGGCTGCTAATAACATGTTTCTACCGCAGAATTTTGCTGATGCTTTATTTTAAACTGATAATGAGAGAAAAAGAGACGGGAGATAGAGAAAAATAAGACGCAGGTCGACTGAGAACAAGATATGACTCATCCAGGCAGGTTAATGGCAGGCTGGCAACAACGTGCTTAGTGACAGCAACAGTTAACGTGAGTAATTAAAGTAATGAAATATGGTAATTAAACCTGGAAGTCAGGTTTGGAGTCTGGAGTCACATAGATACAGTAGTATATAAATGCACCTAGACATAAGGCCTGGCTAAGGCAGCTAATTGTTTTGTTGGTTACAGAGCGTCTCCAGACAACAGGAACTAGTTAGTCAAGGTCATGTCAGTGCTAGTTGTATATGTTGGTCATTTCTTTCATTTCTTCTCAGTGTTTTTCAGCTATTCAGGGGATATTAATTAGTTTCTGCAGCTGTGTAATGAATGTACACCGTACCATTCTTTACCTGGTTATACCCATTCAGGGTCATGGAGGAGTGACAGAGCCTATCCCAGAATGCACCAGTGGAAACACCTGTCCATTACATGGCTAACTTACAGTACTGTAGATACACAATCACTCACACTCAGTTTCATTCCTGAAGAGTCAACAGCTCACTTTATTGGCATGACTTTGGGTACATTTTGTTGCCTAAATCTTACTGTAGTTGGCTGCTGTCTGGCTCTGCCAGTACTTAACAGCATTTCGCTGGTGGTTTTTGTTGGTTTACAGCCTCACGTACCATATATCTAATTAGGTTTATTCATACTGAAGACTTAAATCTTTAAAAATTGCTCACAAATATATATATATTCCTTTTTAAAAATGGCTACATTGTTTATTGGTTATTGGGATCCCCAAGGCAACAACTCCTCTACCAGGGGTCCATATTAAAATTAAATACATACTGTATGGTCAACAATGTTTGAACTGAAATATCTCAACAACTTTTTGATGGACATGAATGGTTCCCAGAGGATGAATCCTAATGACTTTGGTGATCCCCTGACTTTTCCTGTAGCGCCACCATTCAATGGTTTGCCATGAAATTTGCAGGATGAATTGTAATAACTTTCATGATCCCTTAACTTTTCATCTGGTGTTAATGTCAACTCAAATGTGTTCAAAATTTCAGTTTATAAAAAAATAGCATACAAAATCAGCCACAGCTGTACTTTTTATGCTAAGTAGTAAGTAGTATGTTAGCGTGCTGACAATAGCATTTAGCCTAAATACAGCCTTACAGAGCTACTAGTGTGGCTGTAGACTCTTAACAGGTGTTCAGACTGAAATCAGCCCTGTGTTTAAACAACGTAACGTAAGGGGCATTGGTGGGGTGTGTTGCTTCAAGTACCTGTGAGATATGAAATAATCCAGGAAGGCCAATTTGAGTAACAGATCTGTGAATTTGAAGGCTTCATGTTACAGAGTAATCTAGCAGGAAGTGCACTTTGTATTTGAGGCCAGTGAAGCGCTTTGCTGGATGACGTTGCAGCAAAAGCTGAGCCTGGTTCAACTTTCTGCCAGACGACCCTGCCTTTTTTGCTGGCACCCCCTGTGTTGGTGCCCCCAATGCACTGCCGGACTGGCCTAATTCAAATGAATGAGAGGGCTGTGTTTTGTCATGCAGGGCTAAAGTCGGTCTGAACATGGCCTTTGTCTTGTTTGACAACAATGAATCCCTTTGGGACAGAGAAATAATCTATGTCATGCTTTGGCAACACAGGCAATATGTGTTAGTAGGATCAATTCATATTTGTTTTGGTCTTTTCATAGGATTTGTTGATATTAAGAAAACTATAGAATATTACCAGACTTATCCTTTAAATGATGTAGGACATATTCACAATTTGTGGTTGCTACACCCCTCTATGAAAGGATTTTCATTATGTCACCAATTTGATAGCAAAAAACCCTCTTTATATTTATTTATCATCTTTTCATGGAAAGCAGACCTGGACCAGAACTGTCAGTTTCCCAGGGCAGGTTTTCACTGTCAATAATAATAATGCTGGTACTCACTCTTCTGCAGCAGTACACAGAAATGTGGAGCATAACTGCTAGTGCTAGGACTGTCTGCCATATACGTACACTGTGGAGCAAATGGCCTGGACTTTGGACCGATGTGTTCCTGAAAGCCCTGTGCATGGGTATAGATTTGTACTTGAATTAGTGATTGTTTTGTTCAATCATCCGACACCTTCACCTACAGAATGAAGAGAGGGGGTGAGACTGAGTAGACTGAGGGTGCCATAGACAACAGTACTCAGCAATAGGCAGAGTGAGAGAAAAGATTGAAATTTTCCGGCACCTGGTAAGAGCCATTGTTATAGAAAGGAGGCTGGCAGGAGGGTATTGGGTGATAATTGCTAGTTGTTAAAAATGTGACAGCATCAAACTTCCAGGAATATGACAGGACAATAGGTATGCCTAAAGCAGACAATGGAGAGGGCGAAGGTAGGGAATGTGGGGGAGGTGATTGACAGTTTAAATTGGTGAGCGCTTGCTGAAGTTGGACTGAAATCAATGCAAGAGAAATGTTCCCATTCAGAAGGCAGAGCAGTGTACAAAAACTGGACAGAATACAAAACGCAGAAGTTTACATGCTGAAAGCTGCTCCCAAGGTGTAGAAATATATTAACACCTAGACAGGTGATGTCTCTGGGCTGATCATGTTACATTTGAGCTGCAGCATCAATGCAATATACTGTAGATTAGCTGTTTTCTTGCATAGCAATGAGCCATGATCGCTGTGTAGAAACAAGCATTTGTTCAGTGAAAACCTGATGCGATGAATCATTTAACAGAAGATTTCATTGACAGCTGTGTAGACTCCAAAGGACATTATGGATAACAGTGGGAAATACAGTGGAAAATACTTACAGCTGTTCCCAACAACAGCTGCCATAGTCAGCAACTATCTGCATTTGTCCATCGCTTTCTCAAAAATGAAAAATGAATTCCATAAAGAATGCTTTCAGTTGCATTGGGAGCATTTCTTTTTAAAACCAAAGGGGCAGAGGGGAGCTTCATACTCAAATTAATTGTATCCCTTGGCTTCAATGACAAATAGAAGAAATGCTAACAAGCCATTATCTGAAAATCTGGGAATCTGAAAAATGAACAATGTGTAACTGGTGGGAAAACCAACCAGCTTAAGTTTATAATGTAAATCTGCAGCTTGTTAGGACCCAGAATACAGCTGTGGTAACGGCACATCATGTGTTTCTGTGTGGATCTGGCTGTTGTTTGTCACTGCACTTTTACACACAGAGGACATCCAGTGACAATGATAAAGTTATGAAAAACCACCAGGACCTTGGCTCCAGGTGTAAATGTGTTTGCAACTCTGTGTCATGGAACACATTATGTATACAGCAAATATAGAAATGCATCATAAAAAGACAGAAACATGTCAACTGGAAGAAAGCAAAGTCTCTCCCAGTTCTCTAGGATTGATTAGACGGGTCAAGGTTGGGGATTTGGTTTGTGTTACTGTAACAACACTGCATCGCTTGCTGCTTCCATGGTGATGCATCAAAAAAGAGTAGTGGAAAAAAATAGTTCATTGCTGGGTTTATTGGTAACAGGAAAGACAGACAGACTGTCTTCTTAATGTAATTTGTTCTCACATCCTCATCGGAGGAAGGGACAAGGAGCAGGACATTCAAGGTACAACGTACAAGGTAATTTATTTATCACTTTACAAGGTTGTTTAATGAAATGAAAGTTTGTAGTCCCTTCATGCTACACACATAGAACATAACAGATAATAAAATTCATATTAAAATAGGGTAACATATAAAATAAATAAAATATAACAATATATACATACATACATAGCCTTTTGAATTTGCATCTGATGGAATGTAAACAGCAGATAGAGATAGTGATGATAATATGGTTTTCATCTTCACATAAAAAGCTCCACATTTGTGAGACAGTGTCCGTCCACTTTGCCTACTTTTGAGCACCAAGCACCATCGATGTAAACACTCCTTTCATCTTGCCGGAGTCTTGTGCTCCTTCAGCTGGGAACACAGTCCGCCCGTCGAGTGCTTGATCCGGGATGTTGATGGAGCAGGTCTCTGTAAAGATATGGGCACAAAAGTCTCTGATTCCCGTTGCTTGGCCAGCCTGAGTCCCATTTCATCCAAACCGGACATTAGCCAGGAGCAGCCTTAAGTCCAAGCTGGGCCAACATGGCTCCTATGATCTGGCTCAAGGTCCTGTGCTCTTTAATCCAAACCCCGGCTTCCTTTTCCGATGACAGTAATGATGTATTACTATCACACGTAATGCGTGTTTCAGCAATAAAGCCAGAAAAAAAAAGATGAAAAGCAAGAAATATAGCTAGTGGAGTTTGAAGGAGCTACGGGCCGCAGCATCTGCACGCGCAAAATTTTCTGATCCAGTCGATTTGAACAATTTTGGCTAAGCCCTTTAAATCAAATCCAATCACACATCATTCAGTGATGTTCAGTAATAAAGCCAAAAAAAATAACAGATTAAAACAAAAATGTAGCAAAGTTTGAAGGAGCTACTGGCCACTGCATCTACATGCGCAACCGCAGTTGTGTACAATCCCAGTGCACAACTAAGTATTGATTGATTGAGAATGACACAGAGGGGATATTTACTAAGAACTTGTGGCATTTTTCCGCACTAAAAAGTACAATTTTCACTATTGATTATTCTGACGATTATTTTCTCAATTAATCAACTAATGATTGAGTCTATTAAATATCAGAAAATAGTGAAAAAATGTCCATCCAAATTTCCTAAAGCCTAAGATGATTTCAACAAATTGCTTGTTTTCTCCAACCAACACTCCAAAACCCCAAAAATAATCACAATACACCTCACAATTGAGAAGCTGAAATTTTTATTTTGGGGGGGCTGTTTCAGTGTGCAATGGTTAAATCAGCCAGTAATACCTATTAAGTAGGTCTGTTATATTATTTCTATCTGTTCACAGCAGTAATCTAGTCAAAGGAGTCTAAAAGTTTTACCAAAAATCCCCACATTGATTTTTTCACATCTTATTCAATCACTGACCTTTTTGTTGAGTTGATGACATTTGGCCTTCTTCTTATGGGATGAATACGCACTTCAGCAGCAGCAAACACTTTCTGTTGTGCTCCATTACTTTTACTTTAAACACCCCGGCATCAGATCTTAATAAGCAGGACGCATTAAGTCAGAAATAAGATCAACTTCAGCTAAGCTCATTTACATCTGTAGTGTTAATAAATACTACATTGAAAAATTGCAATGATGCTGTTTTGCCAACCGACTACAATTTGTAGTGGGCTTAGCAAATATCCCTCACGGATGCATGATCATCTCGTACAGCAGCAAAAAACACAGCAGCTTCCAGATCTGAGAGGAGTTTATATGGGAGATCTACAGTATTTATTTGCAAACAAACAGGACAGAGCAGAAGTTTGTTCCATGTTTGCCCTTATCCCTTGTGATGGACAGCCTGCAACACAAATGGAGCAAGAAGAGCAAGGGTGGAAAGAAGGAGAAATGTGTAAAAAAGAAAGAGAGAGAGAGAGGGAAAAATGGCTCCTGGAGATAAATAAAAAAACAGTTTGAGTTGAGCTGGGTTTGACCGAGGGGAGTGAAGAGGAAATGAGAACTAAAAAGAGGGAAAGAGGATCAAAGTGAAAAAGGAGAGGAGGATTATAGATGTCAATATGGTCAATGAGGCTAATGGCAGTAAATGACACACTGTCTTTTATCTCTTTCTCTCTCTCTCTGTCTCTACAGGTTTTCCACGGAACAGGAAGCCAAACTTCATGGCAGTCAGGAATCCCTGAACAACACACAAACACACACACACACATACATTTCATCATGAAGTAAAAAACTGGGAGTAATGGTTTGTGTCCAGGGGGTCCAGGTTACACAGAAACACACATACATCAAAACCAGTTGTTATAGCAGCAGTACAATGTAACTTGGATCAGTGTGTGTGTGTACAGGTGAGTTAAGCTGGTGTTTATGGGGCATCAGATGAACATGTGCAGGGCAGACAGCCGAAGGGCACTGTAGGAGTCCTACCCTTGGATTACAGTTTGGTAGATTAGAGCTAAGCAGCAGTCACCAGCCTCATGAAACATACGCTGCCAGCCAATAGGGCGTGCACGCATAAACACGCACACAGAGGCACAGCTATAGAACACAATTAAATTAGTGCAACTGGCAGATGATGTGCAACCCAAGCTTAACACCATACACACATTAAATCACAGGCACAAAGACGTGCACACACACACACACACACACACACACACTCACACTCAGGGCTGCAGGACAGATGCATGCCCCCGCTGCTTCCCGTTGTCCTCTCAAAGCCCAGCTGGAGAAAAGATGAGATTTGGGGCTGATTGGTTTTGTCTTTTTTTCCGTCGCACCCTCTGTGTATCACTCCATCCACCACTTTCGCCTTTCTTTGGTGCAGCTTCGTCCCTGGATGAACCATCATCATAAAAATCTTTCCATTGGAAGAACATCGGACAATCCGCTTGTGATGCTTTAATTACTTCTCCCAAAGTTATTTTTACTTTCGTGTTTTTTCATCTTTGTGGGCATAGAGTGGAGCAGTGACAGGACGTCTTTGTTGTTGGACTGTTTTGTGAAGTGTGGGTACTATATCAGTTAGACTTGGCAGAACCCCTCAACTGCAGTACTGACATCTAGAAGGGGACAGTGGTGAATGCTGTACTCTCATTGGAACAGTGTCATGAAATCTTCTGCCACTCTCTTAGTGTGTTGAATCTTTTTTCATTACATTAAGATTTCATCATCCACCACAAAGAATTAAAACTTTTTATCCCCAACATTTTAAACTTTGTGTCTGAGGAAAGTGTGGAGAGGGACGGCAACAGAGGAGTGCTTTAAACTTGACACAATTGCTATTCATCAAGAAGCTCCCAGCGCCTCAGTGAAACAGACAATGGACTGAAAGGGGTGAAAGAGGAATAGAGAGACCTTGAGACAGAGAGAGACTAGGCAAGATGAACCTTTAGAGAAAGGCAAATAGAGGAGTAACAAAACAGAAGAGAGAATACTGAGAACAGCAGATAATAAAGGAATCAAGCAGAGAAGGAGAAAAAAAGACCAAGAAAATATTTTTTTGGGGTCTAGGATGTCTAGAGACTTGATGGAACACCCTTCAGGCCAGACTTCCTCCCTTCTACCGCTCCTCCTCCCTCTCCTCCTCCTTCCTTTTTCCCTCCCTTTCTCCGCTGCTCTCAACTAGTCTGCCAGCTTTCTTTGGCTACGTCGCTTCAGTGCAACGAGAGAGACAGGAAAAGAAAGAAAGCAGAGCGCTGGAGCCGAGCTCAACATTCACACAGATGGCAGATAAAACGCAAAGGACCTGCTGCATCCATCCACACTGTGCCCTGGAATTCACTGAAGATGGACATTGCAGTTAATCCAAAAAAGAGGGAGACGAGGGAGAAGAGAGAGAGGTGGACGTAAAGACAGTAGAATCCAGAGAAGGGAAAGTTAGAAAGTAAAGAAGGGGTGAACAAAGGATAGAAAGGTGGAAAACGCAGAGACTGATTGAAGCTGAGGGAGAGTTCACCTCTCATAGAAAGCAAAGGACTTCCGAAGCAGTCATTTTACAGCTTTGTGTAATTCAGCTGCGACTCCAGTCTCTGTGTGTGTGTGTAGAGACATTTCTGTGTGTGAGACGAGCACATAGCTGTGGAGGGAGAGAATCCAGCGGGAGACAGAGAGAAAGCGTAGGAGCATTGCTGAGTGCACAGCTTGACTGTGAAACAAATTGACTCTGACACATTGTCTTCCATCAGTGTGTGTGTGTGTTTTTACTAGTTTGATATAGTGGGTGATCTTGTGGTCCAAAGTGCTCGTCTGGGGGTCATCCCAGTCACGCTGACCAGGCCTTGGTGGTCGTTGTGTGGAGGCAGCGGCGGCGGAGAACGTGGTGGTGGGCTGGGGACAGTGGCAGGCTTAGGGGTGGGGGCATGGCCATGGGGGGGCCGCATCCCGACCTCCACCCTGCAACGGGACAGGCGCTGGGGCTGGGGGTCCTGGGGCGGGGGTCCATCCAGGGGAGCTCCCAGACTCTCCGAGCTCAGGCCCTGGCTGAGCGGAGGGACGGCCGGGCCGGCAGGAGGTGGAGGTAGTACTGGGGGAGGAGGTGGGATGGAGAAAGGAGGCAGGGTGAGATGTTCCCGCAGAGTCTGGGTTCTCCTCGGCTCGCTGGTTCTTGTCTTTCTCACCTCACTCTTCTTCTCTCTCTCGCTCCGTGGGGGCGTCGGCTTCAACTACCTGGAGCCACCTGGGTGGGAGGAGTCGAGGCGGGTGAAGCTAGTGCCCAGCTACGTGGGCGCACACAGGCTGTCACCACCTGACACATCACAGCAGAGGACGTGTGCCTGCCCACGCTGTGTCGGAGACCCTGGCGTTTCTGATTGGTTCGATGAGAATTACGACCCAGATATCTCACCTGTTTGGACCAGAGACAACGTCCAGCTGCCCTCTGATGTCTACTACTGGTGGGTGGTAAGTAACAGTATGATTTAACTTTACATGCTAAAGTTGTGACACAATTAGTGTACATTAAATGTGGTGACAAGTACTGTCAATGTTAAATGTATAAATGTGTCATTTTGGGTGACAATGTACCTGTTCAAAATCATTTCAGAGATATGAGGTTAAATATTTTGGAAAATATGCTCCTTCGCTTTTTTTTCCAAGAAGATTGATACCACTCTCATGTCTGTACAGTAAATATGAAGCTACAGCAAGCAGCCACTTAGCTTAGCTTAGCATAAAGACTGAAAACAGCTAGCCTGGCTCTGTCTGAAGACAACAAAATCTACCTGCTAGCAACTCTAAATTAACACATTATGTCTAGTTTTTTTAATTTATACAAAAGTGTGAAACTCTACAGGGCATTACAGTATGTGCCAGACTATTTCTTAGGTGAGTGCAGTGACCACACCTTGTTGTTTTTGCACTTAGGTTTTTGTACACATTACACAAATGAGATACAGCATGTTAATTAGTGAGCTTTAGAGGTGCTGGTAGGCAGATTTTTGAACTTTGGACAGAGCCATGCTAGCTGTTTCTCTCTATATCCAGTCTTTATGCTAAGCTAATTGACTCCTGGCTCCAGCTCCATACTTAACATACAAACATGAGAGTGGTGTTGATCTTCTCTCATCTGATCATCTAAATCTCAGAAAGAAAGTGAACAAAAGTAAATTTCCCAACACGTCGAACTATTCCTTAAAGGTCAGGATGGCAATATCTGTCTGTATTCACCAACATCACAAGCACATACTGTACAGTATAGCATAATGCAACCAAACAGTTCATGTCCATGTTAAGTAAAATGTTACATTAAGTTTGTCACTCAATATGTCTAAATATCTCTAATATAATTACAGTTATAGTTATAAAGTTATACTAAAGTGTAAGTGTCTATATTTTCTCAACTGAGGACATTTAAGTCAGTTAAAGCCACTATGTATAATTTTTATATGATTATAGCATCTTTCAAATTATTCTGATGGCATACGTTTTTGTTTGTAGAAAATAAAAGTAACAATCCAATGAAAATGGGTGAAATTTCGTTGAGTTTTAGTCGTTTCATCTCAGTGTCCCTGGATGCGGACCCTTTGGGTGAAGGGGGGATCAGTGTATGTTACTGTCTGCCACTGTGTCTTTTTTGATACTACCACTGGGAGTCATTTCAAATCTTACACATGGGGGCTTTAAAGTGTCAATCCTTAGAATTTCAGTCCTGGTTGATTTGGCAACACCTGTAGGCCTAACAGCAAGTGCGGTTTAATACTACAGTTCACATAATTCTTCGGGAAGCAAAACAAACGACTGTCATTTTAATAAAGAAGTCAGTCAATAATTGGCCTCTTTCCATCATTCTTTGAGCAACCGTGATGTGATTTTATGCTGCACACGGCATGAGTCTGCGAACAGCAGGACACAGTGAAAGGAGGTGGTTACCTCGCTCAGGAGTTGGAGGTTTGCAGCCTGTCGCCTACAGCTCTTCATCTAACAGCTCGCTGTGGCTGCTCCGTGTTCCATTACTCCCTGCAATATTTCAAACTGATCCGCTGTCGAAAAACACAGAAAATGGCCGTTGTCTTCTTTTGTAGATGCATTTTTGATGAATGATAGCACTCAGTACTAATCTCACTCACAAACACATTGCATTTTCTGTGACATACAGTGAACGTGTGTTTCTGATTTAATATCCCTACCTTCACTGATATTCATTAAAAACACACAAATAAGATAATGGATTGTACACTATATTATCAGTATTCTAAAAACATCAAAACTTCAACAAAAACTTATTTTTGCGATATTTTACGGTGCATGCAGCACCATCCCACACTTTCCTATTTGTGTGTATGGCACAGAGGGGGGGCAGTCAGTTACATGGGAGATATAAGTTTATAAGGACACCAACATAGGGGTAGTGATACATTATAATCGCAGAACTCTCTCCATCCTCCTCATCCTCCCTCATCGTTGAGCCAACCAATCCCCGCTTACACATAGTAAATGCTCCTCATGTAGCCCTGCCAGTCATAAGTCACGGTGGAACATTACATGGTTGGTCACTGTTTTTCTAGTGTTATCTCCAGTGTTGTATGGTGTCCTTCAGTGGCTGGTCAACAGTCCTATTTCAGAGCTGTAGCCTGCCAAGTCATTAGGTCACACTGCAACAGGGAAGTGATGAACTAGGAGAGAGAGACAGAAGGAGAAATAAATGAGAGGAAGAAAAGACAGAGAGAGGGGGATAGGGAAGGAATAGGAGGTCACATCGAACAAAGCAAAGAAAGGGGAAAGATGGACGGTAGGAAAATGGGAGTGCTGAAGTTACAAAAGAGGGGAGTGAGGGATGAAACAGATTTGCCAATAAACTAGAGAAAGGAGGAAGGAGGATAGAAAAGGAGAAGGGATGAAAGGAAGAATATAGAACATGTGGAAGAAAACAATGAAACGAGAACAAAGAGAAGAAAGGCACAGTCTCTGCAGACCTATTAGATCAGTGTTTTCTGTTTTTAACCTTGTGTTTTCTTGTCAGGGATGCCTTTCTATTATTCTGTATTGGCAAGAACATCACATTCAATTGCATAAAGTAGTCTGGCACTTACATTTCGCCTTGCTTGCAAATACACTGTGCACAACTCTTGAAATCTTGACCAGATTTCAGACGTCCTTTTCTGTTCCTCCAAACAAATGCTGACCCAAAGATTTAAAAAACCTCTGCGCACACTAGTGTGAAAACTTTGACATGGTTTTCAACTGGGAATTTGGTGGAAAAATTCTATCTTGGAAAAGTCTTGGACAAATGGACAACATTGCTGGAAAAAACAGCATTTGTGAAAGAACATCAAGAGAAATCTACAAGACCTGTAGTTAAGACAGAAGACGTTGTTTCTTGGTAAAGAGTTTAGGAGTGAGGCAGTCACCACTGATGCACAGTGAGAAGTAGCTGTGTAAGTGCTCCCCAGTCAATTACTTGCTTTTCTCTCTTCTGAGGGAAGTGGTTTAATATGGAGAGGTGATGTAACCAAACCACATGGTAAAACAACCTCTCTGCTTTGTCTATTTTTTTTTTCATCACTTGACTTGCTTTTAATCCGGAGTCCAATAAACCAATGTTAGAAAGGAAGGAAAACAAAAATGATTGTTTGTATGCATGATTGGAGTATATGCTCTTCAATCTAACCTAATGTGTTATTGTGCACTCCTGCCTCAGGAGAGGAAGGATTCAAGTATTAAATGAAAGAAACATTTCAAAAAATCACTCTAGGTGATTTTCGATGAATAATTTAGCATGTTTGCAATTTTGTATATTGAGAGCTGAAACAAAAAAAAAATGCTGAATTTAGGCTTGGACATTGGCTTCCAAAGATGGCTGATGGCTGAGTCCAGGATTTGGTTGCACCAGCTATTCATGAATCGTTCGCTAAGTTTGTGCGTAAAGTCCTTCCTAAGTTTTTAGTGACTACTAGCTAGTTTCAAACTAGTCATTAGCTAAATTGGGTTCTACTGTTAAAACTTAAGGAGTGTATTAGCTAGTAAATACTTACTTACTAAATAGTAATATGTAAATCAGCAAAATCAAACAGTTCAATCAAATCAAAAGTAATCAACTATGTAAACAGGAAGTCACTCTAGCATCGGAGCTGTAACATAAATTCCAAAAATAACAGTTTTAGGGTTTCAAAAGATATATTACACTTACCAGACAATCCTTTGTAAATGTAGGTATGAATTTGTTTTGTTTATATATGTATACATGGGGAAAATGTGGGTTAGTTACGTAGTAGTATTCATGTAGTTTAGAGTGAGACAGAAATACCAGATTAAGCTAATGTTAACCTGTACAATGTTATTAGGTCATTTAGGCTAATGTTACTGGCATAATGTTTTGTACTTGGAGGTATATTGTGTTATTTTTGTGGAATGTAATTTCACAAAAATTTGCATGATTTTTAAACAGCATTTTGATCAGTTGTTGAACCTATTACCTCCTGTTTTCAGTCTAAACAGGTCATATAGTAGCAAGCTAACGTTAGTTTTGTTGTTTGGTTCAATTAGCTATGCAGCAGTTATACCTGGTAGTTACTGGGTGTAAATATTTAGCTATAGCTAATCTCTATGCAAGAAATTGTTTGTGTGGTGCAACCCCTTTTAATTTCATGATGTGTAAATCTCCACTTAGTTAACACAAAATTTTAACCTAAGAACAGCTTGTGGAATGGCTCCTGGAAGTAACAATGTTCTGCTGAAATATCAGTTTAAGTGAAAAACATAAGTTGTATTTACTTGACAGTAGGGAAGCCTATACTTTGGGAGTCAGAGGACATCTGAGAGGAAGGAAGCAAGACGGCATTTGGCATGGCTGCCAAAAAACATCTGCCAAAACATTAGTAACCCCTGAACAGCAGCGGTGCAGCGTGCCAAGCTGGCTCTGGCATCATGCAGAGAGTCAGAGGCAGAAGAAGGTAAAGGATGGAAGGATCAAGGAGGATGGAAAAATCGAGAGGGGAGGAGATAAAGAGAAAAATGCAGTGATGTAACATGAGAAACAAAGTCAGAGAGAGTGTAGGGGAGTAAAAGAAAGATTTAGTGGTCTCTGATCAGCACTGATGAGCTGAGAGGTGCGCAGGCATCCCAGAGAGACAAAGAGATAAAGACAAGAGGAGGAGGAGAAACAAAGCAAGGGAAATAAAGAGAAGGAATTAGACATGAGGGCAAGGAGGCTGTTGTAGAAGATGTTTGAATGCAATCGTAAGCGAGTGAGATCTGTGTTGGGAAAAGCGAATTAAGGCCGATGGTGGGTGAAAAGGAAGTGGTGACAAAGAAGAGCGAAAATGAAGATTGCTGTGTGGGAGAGAGGGAGAAAGACTGAAAGGAAAAAATGGTTATGGAGAGCAACAGCCATGTAGTGGCTGCCAATATCTTGATGGAACTTTTGTGTGTGTGTATTTTTGTTTTAGGGGATTTTTTTTTTATGTGTGCAGGTGCTCACTTTCTCTTTACAAGCATGAATGCACGTTTGCCTGTGTGATTTGGCAAATGCTAAAATTGGAACAAGATTAAATCGGACAATTTCTCTGTCAGCCGCTGCTATTATGTGTCATCATTCTCTTTACATGCCACAAATATTCAGTTCAAAACCATGATCCATAAAAGGGGGGGGGGCACTTAACATTTAAATGAGTAAACAAAGCAGAAAAATATTTTTACTCTTGACTGTGAACACGTGGCTTCACTATATTTCATGCTTCTAAGAACATGAGCAATCTAAAGTGAAAGCACTGACGTTAAAGGATGGGTTCACAGTTTTTCAAGTCTGTAATACAGGTACCCATCTAAACACTGAAATAGGTCTTTTTAGTATAAAATTCCCCTAATGTCAGCATGCAAACATGCTCACAGTGACAATGCTAGCATACTGATCTTTAGAAGGTATATTTGCCATGTTCATCATCTTAGTTTAGTGTGTTAGCATCTTAACATTACACACAACAAACACACAAAACAGCAGCTATAAGAAGTGAAAAAAACTTGAAACTGTAACATTTGGCTGCAAGTTCTGTAAAAATTGGAGCCACTTTGTTCACAAAATATTCACAAGCTTACAGGGGTCATAAGGCAGAGATCAGCAAACCAGGTGGCAGTCCGAACAGACAAATAACTCCAAGGAGGGAGAAGACAAAATACAGAAACAGACAATAAGTCCAAGACACCATGAGGGGGTCAAAGACAGGAAACAAAACTAAAAGCCACATGAGGGAAGGAGACTATTTCAAAATAAAACAGGAAATGACTGAACACAAACCCAAAACCATGACATTTACATCTAAAAATGAGTAGTGCCAAGTTTCCAAAGCTGTTGACCATTAATAACTTCATATTACCATTGTCATGTCTGCATCTCTAAAATATTACCATTAAAATATTGCCTAAAAAACTAAATTTCCCTTAAAAATGAAATATTATATCAATATTTTATTGTGAAATAATGATAATATGTTTTATTTTATCAAATTAAGCTTATGATTTTGTGTAAATTTATTTCTTTATTTTTGGCTTACCACTTACAAAGGTTTTAGTTTCCTAAAGCACCATAAGTCACAATTTGGACTGGGGTTTATTTATTGCTTTACACAACTCAGAGAGACTTTTTCTGTATTTGCTTTAATATCCACTTTAATTAAGTGATCATAACATTTTAATGGATTCTATTCAAGCTGAAATACCTTTATGGTATTTAATGTTTTCAAACAAGAAATTCAACAGTGCATGCATTAAGGCCATTTTCAAAGTAGCCGAAGAGGAAATCCTGTATAAAAATTTTCTTGCACAGAAAACTAAAAGCTTCGCATTTATGGTGTTATTTATCCATTAAGTCTCTTACAGTCAGATACTTAAATCACCTAGAGTAACTCTTTGTCTTTCTTTCAGCTCCATTTACATCTTCTGTTCTTTCAACTCCCCTGCTTCTTTCTGCTCCCTCCCTCTTTACATTCGACACGTAACTTTTACTTTTTTATCCACCTTCTATTTATTCTATTTGTTTCTGACTCAGCCAGACAGGAGAGGCTTGTTGTCATCTCTGCTGTCACTTTTGTTTATCCCTCCGAGTAGAACTGTAGGTGTTTTGGACATCTCGCTGTTGTTGGTGACAGACAGTGTAAAAGAAAACTTGCCTGGAAAGACACAAAGAAACAAAGAAACTTAGCTCCCTTTCTATTTAGGTGTAATAAACAGTTTATGTGCGGACAACCAGACACAAGTAGTCTGAAAAAAGCCAAAACACTTGGTGAGAGTGAAAAGTTTACAAGGTGTTCTTGCTTTCTTTTAGACATTTTTCATCCCTTCTTCCACTGCCGTCTTTTTTTTTTTTTTTATTCAGTTTGTTTTTGAGATATGGACAGCAATGCCTCTGCTCTTCTGACCACAGCTCACCCAGTCTGACTGCATCCTGTCAGTCTGACACATGGCTGTTACCTAAATACACACACAGATACACACACACACACGCACACACGCACAGGCACAAGAACCTGCATATTTACACATGAATGCTGGTAAGTGCATGCATACACACGCACATGGGCACACAGAAAATAACTAAATATAAAGTCTGTTGTCACATCCAATTTGTCTGCAGAGGAGAAACTACACTTCCTAACCATACTTTCTCTCTCTCTTTCTCTCTAGATGTTACAGCCCCAGTTTAAACCCCACAGCATCCAGCAGGTGCTGCTGAGGTTGTTCCAGGTATTTTATATTACTAATTCATCTTTCCATTACCATTTTTAATCAGCCAAGTCATTATTTCACACTCTTGGGCAAAGGCTGAGGGGAACAGATTTATCAGTCACCCGACTGATTCCATTTTAATGTATCTGCGTATCTTACTTTTTCATTCTGACTCTCAATGCAGCGCAGTGCATTCACATAAGGCTGTATGTTTAGATATCTCAGTCCGGCTCCCTAAGGTAGAAGGGGCTCATGTATTTTTCATGGAGGGTCTCATAAAGAATTCACCCCAGTATTGAAAGCAGGATGTATGTGTGTTTTACAATCAGTTCTGAGCTGCAGGTTAGGTTATTGAATGTCGCCTGCTGTTAATAGTACTAGTGTCCTATTTCATTTCCTGTGTAGCTTGAATCCAGTAAGCTTGATTTAATCATGGCTGTCTATTGCAGGTGATTCCCGGAAGGTCGCCATACGGCTCATGGGATCCAGGACGCTGCCTGCGCTGCGCAGTGGTGGGGAACTCTGGAAACCTCCGTGGGGCCGGATATGGGGAGACCATCGACAGGCACAACTACATCATGAGGTGAGAGGGATGGATGCAATAGATAGATGGGCAAAGTAATAGAGACCAGAGAGGGGATAAAAGGGCTACATTAGATAGAGCAAGACTGAAGATATGGAGATAGAGACCGAGATGACGACTGAAACTGAGAGATGAAGAAAGGAGAAGGAGGAGGGAGACGGCTGGAGGGAAGAGAGAGTTCATGTGTATGCATAGTATGTGCCATTAAAGTTACATCATGCAATCAGTTGGCATGAACGCACAGCTATATGTTGTTTACTGCATCAAGTGTGTGTTGTGGCCAAAATGAAAGCCTCCACAGGAAAGACTAGTATTTTGTGTTTCCATGTGCTAAAGGAATTAGCATCCATTAGCGTTGCACTCTCAGTAGACCTCTGTGGGCAGCCTCCAACTTCCATCTCATGTTACACGTTCTCAATGCTGTGGTTTGATTTTCATTTTATTTATTTTTCTAAAAATCAGCCTGGCTCACCACAGTGCCACTCACCAACGCCACCACCACCCACCTCCTGTCTGTCTGCCTTTTCGCTCCCCTCTATCTGAACAAACATCTGTTTTGTTCACTGACATATGGGTAGGCACACTCAGTGCATCTTCCTGTTTACATAAACAGCTCACTCCATCAGACAGTGAGTCACATCTACTGTAACTTCAGACAAAAGTCTGAAGTACACAGACAGAGCTGTTACTGTCTGACTGAAGGCTACACTGGACAAAATATACTTATTATATATTAAAATGTGCTGCAGGAACATCCTAGTCATTAGACTTGCTAAAGCTATGAGGCAAACCTCAAGTTAATGGTGGCTAATGTTAGCTAATTTTAGATAGATATTGCTGTGTAACTGTCAGCGTTACATTATGTTTTAGCATTTACCATTATCCTTGAATCATTACTTGTGGCTACAGTGTAATCTGGCTATAAAGCAACAGTTCATCCTTTTGGGTTTTTACATAAAGCTGACCATATCTGGCAACCCGAACAATGTCTAAAGCTCACTGATTAACACATTGTATCTTGTATATTTAATCTGTACACAAACAGAAATATAAAAACGACAATTTGTGGAAGGAGGAAGTACATTTTGGAAATATTTCGTGACAAACAACAGCCAGGTGCAGTTTATCCTTCCGTCCAGCTTCTGTGCAGTGTCTCTAATCCAGATTGCCAGATATGGTCAGTGAGCACAAATTCTGGTTTTGGCCTCTTTACTGGCATGATGGTACCAAACCTGGCAACCTCACTGTGATGACAAGACTTTGGGAAGCACAGTTGCTGCTTCTTGATGTTGTTTGTTAAGAAATAGTTCCAGCATGTAACTCCCCCTCAGACTACAATTTGTCGCTTTTACATTTCTGTTTGAATACTGATTAAAAAACACTGTGTTAATTAAAGAGTTTTTAAGGTGTTGATAGGCGTATTTTTGAACTGGACAGAGCCAGACTAGCTATTTCCCCTTGCTTCCAGTCTTTATGTTAAGCTAGGCTAAACACATCCTTATGGCAACTCTGTGCTTAAAGCTACTCTAACCACTACTTTCAAATTAACGATGACTCAAATGAATATGTCTAGTATGAAAGATATTTCTTGTAGTGACAAACCCACAGAGAATTATCACCCTACTCTGCATTTCCCCTCTATGGAGCATTTTAGCATCTTTCAGCTCATTGTTTTGGTATTAGAGCCTGTAACTATACTGTTTTAGTTCACTCTCACCGCTGTTTCCTGTAGGCAGCTGTCAGTGAAAAAGCTCTGATAAACCTACTGTAAGCTACCTGTCCAGCAACAAGCAGCAGACAGACACAGTTAGCGACTAGCTGCTGAACACAGTGGAGCATTTATCAGACAGATATTTCCCTCAGGAGTAGGAGGAGACCAAAACAGGGCTAAAAGGAGAGTGAATATTGGACTTACATTCGTCGGGTGGCCCACCACTCCAAATGAATGCTAATGTTGGTCCGTGTGTGCTGCCACTATTTGTTAACACTTTTGCCATAACAATTTAAGAAAATGATAATTTTGTGTTTACATCTTGTTGCGCTGGCCCCAAGTGGCCAGAAAATCAATGAATGCAGGTCTAACACACTGAAATGAAATTGGTGATCTTCTCATTTCCTAAAATGTTACTACTCTTTGAAAAGCCCTTAAGTTACAGTAACTGCTATCAAGTAAGCATGAAATGAGATCCCTGTGAAACCGTTTGGCACCTATTTGACTACAGTTAAACTTGGAGGCCTCACATGTTGCTAGCTAACAAAGTTTGACCTGAAGACGTACATCTCTTATGCTGTCTCTCTCTTGCTCCTAGGATAAACCTGGCCCCCACTGTTGGCTACGAAGAAGACGCCGGCAGCCACACCACACACCACTTCATGTACCCGGAGAGCGCCAAGAACCTGGCAGCCAACGTCAGCTTCGTTCTGGTTCCCTTCAAAACGCTGGATCTTGTCTGGATCACCAGCGCTCTATCCACCGGCCAGATTCGATTGTAAGAAGAGACACATGCACACGCACGCACACACACACACACACGCAGATATGCGTAAGCATGGATTGACACATATATGTGAGTGCACACAAACATAAAATTAATTCTGGACATATAGTGCACACAGTGTAGGAACACTGAAATGTTGGCATCCACCATTTGACTTTAAGGCACGCAACACACAGAAGTAAAGTTTAGGGACATAAATACACTTTATTTTACACACACACACAGTAGAGTTGTGCGAAGAGAGTCGCTGGGCTGGAACAATCTGTCAGCTGTCAATCATCCAGAATTCATAGCTGCAGCAATCACATAAAGTGCTGATTGAATGTGTTTAATCTCTCTCTCTCTCTCTCTCTCTCTCTCTCTCTCTCTCTCTCTCTCTCTCTCTCTCTCTCTCTCTCTCTCTCTCTCTCTCTCTCTCTCTCTCTCAGTACCTACGCTCCAGTGAAGCAGTTCCTCCGTGTAGATAAAGACAAGGTGTGTATTTTCAACGTTCATTTTACTATTCTACTATTTTACTGCATATTTACTTTTGGCCATTCTCAAACACTCACAGTAATATGCCAACACGCACACATATGCAGCCACACATACACACACTGAGTGACCCCGCTTTGCTGCAATTATATCATCCCCTCCCCATTGTTGATGAAGGATTACAGTTAGATTATAAACCTTCCCTTTGTTTTAAATAATCTTCTGCTCACACTTTAATCCCTGAAAATAAATAAACTCAAACTAATCTCTGCCATGTGAAGAGTTTGTGAATATCTTCGCCTGGTCAGAGACACAGTTTTTACGGTGTCTTTGGAGCCGGCCCAGAAATATAGATTTATAAGATTTACTCCTCCACTGCTGAGCTCTAAGCAGCCTAAAACCCTGTTTGTTGGGACTGAACATCACTTGGAGGTAGATGATAAATTTGTAATTACTATTCATTGGTTAACAGTGCTTTTAATCTTTCAGAGCAATCAAAACCATAGGGAATATTAAAATTTAACTTGGCAAAATCTTTTCTTGTTCGGTTGGACCTTTTGAATATGCAGCGGCTATGGTTTGCACAAGGTTATCTTTTCTATATTGCATTGTATAAACCATCTGAGTGAAAGCTTTAAATCTGTATTTAGAGGAACATGGATTTAACAATACATTAACAAGGAATATTTGGAAAAACAAATCCACATTTTGTGGATCTGAGTGTGAGACTGTGGGACAATGCTGAAAAACAAACGTGTCAAAAATGTTATTAGAAAAATCTTCTCCCACTTTCCATGCAGGAGTTTGGGTTTGATTCTTCGTTAAATGTACAGCAAGTAGGCAGTATATGACAGTATTTTCCTTTCTCTGCATCTCTGTCCACCACCCAGGTCCAGATCTTTAACCCAGCATTCTTTAAATACATCCACGACCGTTGGACCAGACATCACGGGCGCTACCCTTCCACTGGCATGCTAGTGCTGTTCTTTGCCCTGCATGTCTGTGATGAGGTCAGTTTCTTTCTCTTTCTCTCTCGGCTTTCACATAACCACATACTGTAAATCCTTGCATCATGCCGAAACTACACTTACATCATATTCATCCTGAAGATATAATCACACACTTGCTTTCCAACACTCGCTCTTTGACTGTCGTCTAGGTGAATGTGTTTGGTTTCGGAGCGGACAGCCGGGGAAACTGGCACCACTACTGGGAGCAGAACCGCTACTCCGGAGAGTTCAGGAAGACCGGCGTCCATGACGCCGACTACGAAGCCCAGATCATCCAACGGCTGGCCAAGGCTGGCAAAATCACTGTATTCCCTGGGAAATAACCAGAAAAATCACCCCGTGTATCTAATGTTCCAACGCTGGTACGGCGGCAGACACTATAGAGGCTGCTTACAATGTGTTAGATATTCTCGCTTTCATTTACTTGCAAAAGTTTGAAGTAAACCAGTTGAAGTAAAACAAATGCTTTCAGAAGGCGAGACGAAATGGACATGAAATGGTAAAAAAAAAGATTTTATTCCATTCACTTCCCCTCATATTTGGGAGGCTGGCCACCAGTCGAGAACCAGGAACAGGGAACATGTAGATCCAAATGTAGTTCTGTTCACTTAGGACTCACCTAAAAATGGGAGTAGAGCCTTAAATTTGACAATAAAGTAATTGGCTCTTAGTAGTTTTTAAGGATTTATCTCTAACAGCCAGTGCAAGTCAAGTGGAAATGAACGAGTGTCTAATTCTCAAACAAAAATACTGTATGCTACGTTCCGAAAAGGCCACAGAAACAGCAACGTCAGCATCTAGGAGGCTATTGTTCTACAGCCATGTGGTGTCTGACAGTAACAAAGCGTGTATAAACTTACACTTCTTCACCTTCTAAGCTGTGGATGTTGGCAAACACTAAATACTGTACTATAGGCCTGCAGACAAGATTGACACTACAGACACAGACTGTGGAGCTATCAGAAGCCATTGTGCTTTTGAACATTATAGGACTGGATGACTAATTTTCCCTGTCTTACAGAACCCTGGGCTATGACTTCCTGGAGAAAGAATTGTTCTTCTCAGATCCTATACGAGGCAAAACCCTCACTTGCCACTTTTCACTTTCATAACTCCACTTAATGTGAATTCTGCCTCACAAGACAGTGTTACGAGTACCTTGTCTGGCTGTGATGGGTTGTAAAACGGTTGGTTATGAGACGATGGGTGATTGCTGTGAGTTTATATTGTATGACTGTCCTCTAAAACCCCCCGAGTCCTTACCAGGCTTATCAAGGCCTCGACACCTTGCAGCAGACTCAAAGCAACATCATGGAGACTTTTGCCCTTTGGCTATTATGACTCACAAAGAGCAGCACTAGCATGAGCTTCTGCTTTTGTAGAGCCAGCTAGCCTGGTTTTAAACACCACAGTGGCCACAGGCCCTGCTACAGTCTTTATTCACGTCCAGACACGGGGAGAAGTGTTCTGGGAGAGTGTTGGTTTGACTGCGTGAGACTCTAATCAGGCCAAAAGTCCATCTCCTGGGATTTCATGTTTGGATGGAGGCATGCTGGTTTCTGGACAGGAGTTTAATCCCCATGTGGTCTGTCAGGGTCTAATTTGGGAGCTGGGGCATGAAGACCCAGCCTGACAAAACCAGCATGAGAAACACATCATTTGCTCCAGTGTTTTTAAGGATGAAAAGAAGATGTTGATTCACTGTTGTTTATGTGCAGCACAAATTACACAAACTGTACTGGGTTGAGCACTTTGAATTTTGAAAGGACTGAGACAAAAAGGGACCTCACTCTGCTTCTTTTCCCTTTCACAGACCTAAAACTCCATCCTGACTTTTGTTTCCCAGTGGAGTTAAGAGACTGCTGGGAGCATTTCACCCCAGATTAAGGCCCATATGACGGGGTGAAAGAAAACCCCACTGGATCTGGGAATTCTTTAACCTGTCAGCAGCTCAGCTTCATTAACCAATAGCCCTGGTCCCTGTTCAGCCCATTCACATTTCAGCTATGTCTGGAGGGGGTGGAGCCACCAGACGCCTTAGACTTCACCTCCGTACCGCATAAACTGCACTTGTGATTTTCATGATGATGGCATATCCCCAGCAGACTGCAGATTTAATTTGTTAGTTTTATGTACTGTTTAGTTTTGAGTTCACACTTTCAGGAGTTATAGTATTGGCTCAGATTGGATTTTCTTTTCGACCCAGGTGGCACATTAATGTTTTTTATCATGATTTGGTATCATCAAATAATACCCATTTACACATTTATAGCCTCCAAACAAATATGAGTCATGGAAGTGCTGCTAGGCAGTATCGAAAAACAGACACATCAGTGGAAAACAGAAAATGTGTGCCATAGAGAGGAAGGAAAATAAAAGTATTTGGTTTGAGCTGAGGCTGTACATCCATGTGTTTATCAAGAAGCGGCTGGTGGCTAATAAGGCAGAGTACTCGGGGTTCCTATGCAGGTCTGGAAAATATGGAGAAGTAGTGATTGAATAAGTCTTTCAAGGTGCAATAAGTGATAAATTTTACTGCCCCTTTACACCAAACTAATGTTAGTTTGCATGGGTTTGAATGATTGTTGATCAGTATTAATGACTCAACAGTCACATCATGTTGTGTTGAGCTCTGGCTTTTAAAACTCACTTTCCAGACTGTACTCTATTTAGGAACAAATCAGTATTTATGTCAGTTACAGGCTACTTTAAGTGATCAAAATCAAAAATCAAAATACAAGTCAGATTACTTGAAGCTGAAAACTTGGTTTCAATTTTTAAGTATTTGTCAATCATACTCTGAGGAGTTGTTGACCACTAGTAGCGCTATGGAGCGATGTTTTTATGTGTGGGTCCCCGTTTTTTTAGTTCTCTTACATACGCACAAGGACTCAATATGCACGCAATACTCATTTCTGCCTATGGTTTCGCACTATTCCACTGATATACAGGTGGCGGTATAGTGCTAAGAAATGCAGACATGTACCAACGAAGGGAAGAAGAAGACTGCTAGCAAGTCAACATGGATGTAAACAATGCAGGATTTAAAATATTCAAAAAAGTCAGCTTACAGTGGCCTGGTAACACAAGCTAACAACCTACCAAATGTTATCAGATTTTGATTCACAAATTGCAAAAGTGTGATTAGTGCATGGCATCTTTTTCCAACCAAGCCCCGCCCACTTCAAACCAGTACGAAGAGCACAGACAAAAACAAACAGAAATGACAGAAATCTCTTAATTGAAATAACCAAAACTGCTGTAAAAAAAACTTCTGTGTTCATGTAGGATCCCATGACTCACAGAATGAAAGTAGTTTTCAGGGCCTTTAATGCTCCTTTAAAACTATGAGAAAACTATACTAGTTACAGCTTAGAGTTGACCAAAAACTTCAACAACATTTTTTTTTCCTGGGAAGGAGTCGGTGTATTGTTTTTGTGACTCACAATGTGCTACACAGTGAGCTAAAAAAATCCCAAATGGTCAGAAAGATAGCTAAATTTGTGAATAGAGGCTGTGTAGGAACTGTGAGTGCCAGCCGCTGCAGCAGATGGTACTTTCATGTGAAATAACACCTGCGTATGTGTGAGAACAGAGCACATTGTTGAACGTACATCACACTGAGTCTGTTGTTAAACGTTAAGGGATTTAACCACATGACATTATGAAGCTCATTCTTATTAAGTGTTTTATTTTTTTTTACATGTAGTTTAAACATTGCTCTTTCTGAGAGGTTTGAGGTAGACAACACACACACACACAGACACACACACACACACACAAAGTGAGGAGGGTCGGGGTGTCACAGTGCCCCCAGCAGACAATGTGAAAAACTGTGCCTGCTACGCTGATATCAGTTCTGTTGATGTATTATTATATTATCTTTGGATAATATTGTGTAACCACATGTGACTCTCATGTATTACCATTGTACTTTATCTGCTTTTAATGTTTTTTTCCTACTTTGCACATGACACATTTTTATAGGACGCTTTAGTGTTGAGCTGGGCTCATTTTAAGAGTCACTGCGGCTAAATCTGGACATATTGTTTGTGTTTTCTCTCCCTCTGTCACATACACACACACACACACATTCATGCTTTCGTGCCTTGTCCTGCTGCTCGATGTCTCTCGCCTACAGCTGCTCCATCGGCAACACACACCTGCTAACTTTGCATCTTTTTAGTCACACACTCACACACACGTCTTCTGTCTGAGAGCTGTGCCTTCTGAGCTGTATACACACACACACACACACACACACACACACACACACACACACACACACACACACACACACACACACACACACACACACACACACACACACACACACGCGCGCGCCTACTCTGCCTTCTGCAACTGCTTTGTACACTGACAGTGTTTTCTAAAGCTCGCTGTAGGCTAAAGGAGAGGATGTGAACTGGTGATGCAGTGTGACTCGCTGTGAATTCATTTTAGGCCATTTGCTACTTTTTTGAACATATAGTGTACACTTTGGAGGCATTTCTGCTTTTCTAGAGAACATATAGTGAAGAATGGCAGGAAAGATGGCAGACAGAGAGGGTCATCCGCTGGATTCAAGGCCACAAAGTTGCAGGTACCTGTCCTAGCTCCCTCTATCTGTTTTGAACTACACAGCGACTGCAGAATAACAGATGGTGGCGATGACAAAGCGTCTAAAGGTTCAGACATATCAGTGTACCGCTGCTTTTGTGGTTCAGTGTTTTCTTGGGAGTTGTCAGCAACTGTGGTCCTGTGTTATTGATGTTTGTTTCCCAAGATGCTCCCTCCAACTTCAAAATGAGTGTGTAAATTGGTTTGGAGATAACAGGGCTTTCATCAGAACATTTCTGGGCTCTCTGGCAGGAGAATAACATTCCTATCACATTCTTGCAGCCTGCAGTGGGTAGAAAAGTCGTAATAGTCCACTGGAAACCATGGAAACTGTTATCAGCTTCCTCAATTTCTCACAGTTGTAGACCAGAACATTGTGATCAGATAGAGGGGGAAGCAGGGTGATCCCTCTCTGCTGTGCTAGCCTAAATTAGAGTCAAGAGTTTTTTTCCCCATCTACAGTACATGGCACAGATTTGAGTGTGTTCGCTGTAGCATTTATAACCTAAAGTAGGTCTTTTCTCCTGTCGCTGACCCAATACACAGATTTCTTTTTTTTTTTCCTCTGGAGTTGATTCTTAAAATAATTGGAAGAAGCACCAGTTTTCAGGTCAATGTCTGTGCCGTGGCCGTGTCAGGAACGTCTATCAAGAAATAAAGAGCTGCGTCGGTTGAGAGCATTTTGGGAAACGTGGTCCTTCATTGTGACTTTTTTCAAGACAGATGTCCAGGGAGCAGCATGTTTTCTCAGGGGAAATCCGAATGTGTGGTTCAGTCCTCTGATAACAGTGACAGAAGCAAGTCAAATGAAACTGACTTTCGTGGTGAGTTTCTGTCACAACTTAAACTGGACGGATTTCTTTTTAGCACTGTTATTTTTTGAAATTCCAGGCCCAAAACATTCCCGCACATTTTTGTTCTACTTTGCTGCCAGTAGAATCCAGGTTCCTCTCTCATCCTGGACTATTTTTACACTGTTTAGTCTCACACAATATGTGCTGAGGCACATTTCACTAAAGCCACAAGCACCCAATTACTGATTGCCTGAAAATGTGTTATCAAGCCTTGTGCGACTGCTCAAAGCAGCAGACACAACAACTACTGGAGTTTACCACAATTTCCATTTTCCTGGATAGAAAAAGAGGCACATTAAGCTCATTAAGTTGAAATTGGGGGGGTGGTGGGTGTGATTAAACAGAATGAGCGTGGAAATGAACACAGTCTGAAAGCACACCTGTTCAGCTCAGAAAAAGTGGACACGACATGTTTTGAGGGAGAATATCTGTCCAGCATCTCAATCCCTTACATGCATCTACTTTTAAAGGAATAGTTTGAAATTTTGGGAAATATGCAATTTTTTTCTAAGAGTAAGATGAGAAAAGTGATACCACTCATGCACACGTCTGTGTGTTAAATACAAGGCTACAGGCAGGAGAGTTAGCATAGCTTAGCGTGAAGACTAGAAACACGGGGAAACAGCTAGCCAGCTGGTCTAGACAATGTCAAACTATGTACTTGCTATGTTAAGGGCAAATTGGGTAGTTATTTTCTTGCTGTAGTACTTTAGGCTTTATTACTGTAAAGTATTAATCAGAACCTCATTACCGAGTTAGAGTTAACAAAATCAGAAAATTGGATCAATTTGGGGTTGTCTGGCAGGGGGAAACCAATCTAGGCATCTGTAACAGATGAGAATCTCTGCCAGAGAAAAGGAATCACAGCTCTCGTGGCTTGAAAAATAACCACCACTAGTTGCTATGGTTAAGGTAATGGAGAATAGCTTTCTGCAGCAGGGACAGAAATTTCACTGACTGTTGAGGAACAAATACATCCTGATCAAAACACTGCGGTCCAGGCTGTTGGCATCGTGACATCTCCTGCGACTGTTGCCAGCGCGCTCACTGTGGTGTTGGAGGTGGAGGTGAGGACAGCTTCAGGCAGCTCTTCCCTCATCAGTTCACTGGTCTGCATTGAACAGAAACAGCTCTTTAGCAGCAGTCACTGAGCTGCAGGCTGCACATATCAGACTGTCTCTGTGGATTGTAACGCTAACACTCATTCTGCTGTCAGCTATTGTGCAAGTACTCTGCAATCACTACAACAACATACTGGACTTATCAAGGTTGCTTAGTGAATATATCTGCCATAACAGCAAACTTACAGGTGGCTCATTTGAAACAGATACTGTGGAAGGAAAGAGTAGTCCAGGGATTTAGAGAGTTCAGTGACTCGGTTTGGATGGGTGACATCTTTCCACGTGGGTGGTTTCCTGCTGTGTGGGTCTGACATCTAGTCCCCGGTTTTAATTCAGTAGGACTGCCTTTTGGACAAGGTAGTACATGTGTATTTACTACATTGAACCATCTGTATGATATGTTATCTGACTCTTTGTATCTTATGCTATTGTACAAATAAAAGCTTCATGAAACATAAGGTTAAAGTCTCATGTTGTGATTGTGAAGAATATGTAGATTTTTTAAAAAATCACATAAAAACCACAATATATACATGTTAAATGTGACGCTTTGAAAGGGGCCATTTTGCATAGTGAGTACTGAGGAATGAGGAAGATTTTGAATGTAGGACTTTTGCTTGTAATGGAATCTTTGCTAGTAAAAGATCTCAATACTCAAGCTCAACTTCCACCACTGCAAGTTGAAGGATTAAAGTCAAAGTAATGAATTAGAAAAGTAGTGACTTTGGTTCCTTCAGCTGCAAAACAAACATTTAAAGGTGCTATAATCAATATTTTTTTAATCAACAATAGATCACGTGATTACTTATATCACGTGACTGGGGCGGCTCGTAGTGGTGAAGCAACAGATAATTATCACTTGACTGTTCTGTTCCTCTCAGCTCTACAGAGCTTTATAGCATCTTTCAACTCGATGTTTACGATCAACAACTTGTACTGTGTTGGTTCAGTCTCACCGCTCTCATCAGCATCGTTATTAGCAAAAAAAGCTCTATAATCCCATCGTACAGTTCCTGCCCAGCAGCAAATAGCTGACAGACAAACTACCTGGTAAACATTGTGGGGCATTTAGCCAGAAAGCCATTCATGTCATTCTCAAGAGTTAGTGAAGACTAAAAGCTAGACGGAATGAATATTGGACTCGCAGCAGGACATGTAAATAGGCAGCTGTTTGCTATCAAGTTCGACATCACTTTAAAAGGTGATATGTCAGTGTTGTGTTTACAGCTTGTTTCCGCTGCTCTCAAGTGACCAAAAAATGTTATTGCAGGTTAAGAATGATTTACCAATACTGCTACTGTGGGGGCATCAGGCCTGAACAAAGTACACAACACTCCCTCTCTTTAAACCAACAATGTTAATAATAGATGGTCCTAGAACTCGCTAATGAATTTATACCTCAATCTTTTTTGTTCAGTGATCCACAGCTAATGATCTCAGTCTAACCTTGCAGTGTAATTGATCAGATCTGAACTAAGCCAACACTTGAAGTTCAAAGTAAACCGAGTCTGTACCTGCCTCCCTGAAATTAATCACCACAACAAATATATCACACATATGAAAAGAACAAGGTAGACACGTGGCATTTACCAGTCGCATTTATTCCCATAATGTGACATTTCTCTGACATAGAACAGCTACAATGGTTAGACATTTTCAACATTCTGCATTCAATCAATATTAAATGTCAGCGAAGTGAAGTTGCACAGATTAATTATTGGACACCTTCATGATCATTTTATATAGTTAGTGAATTATTCATTTACTAAATTAAACCTGTTGATTTATTACACATCAGATAATGGCTTGTTATTTGAAAGGCAAGACTATGATACAGCTACTGCATGTACAACTCAAGTCTAACCAATCACAGGAGAGATTTCGCTCACACAGCTGGACGGAGCCACTGCTCATACATCAGATCAAAAGCCTTCAGCCAACATACATCCTGGACATACTGTGTATACCGTACCTAAGTCAGTTAAGAGCTGTGTTGACTTTCCACTTTTCTATCTCAGGCTGAGCTAAAGTGGTATAGGAAGCCAAAAGTTTAGATCGTTGGAGTTTAAAGCAGCCCTGAACAAGCAGGAAACACCTTTGGGGGTTGTATTTAAATAAACAGGGCTACAGTGAAATCAAACAAACACAGAGGCAGGATGGAAGTTTATCAAGAGCCAACTTCATGCTCACAACATGAGTCTGAGGTGGAAACTACAGTTTTTGTCGCTTCATCTGAGCTGTACAGTACTTGTAGGAGGTTAAAATGAATCAAAAGTACATCCCTTTTGTTTTCCTCTGTACACAAACATGCAACAATGACGTGGACACACTAAAATAAATTTCACTTAACTGCATGAGAGGATCTTCCTACATATTCAAGCAGTTTCCACAGAGATGAATTTTACTGGAGCAAGTCAGCGTCCGTAGTCCCAATAAATGTGAGTGGCTCATTTACTGCTGGCTGAGTGTCAGTGGTCATCTGTCAACATGGCGGGAGCGAGAAACCCAGGTGGTTTGTTTGTTTTCTAATGTTTTCTGACCCAAAGGGAGAAAAAAAGAGGAGGAAATGGAGGAAGGACAGCAGGATGTTTTGTGATTTATAACCCAGTTAAGTGAACTCCTCAACCACCACCTTACTCCCCAACCTATGTTTGCAACCTCATCTCCTCCTCCCACACAGAACCCTGTCCTTAGTTCTCTCCTAGTTTTAGACGTGCAAACTCGTTGGCCATCTGTAGCGCCTCCTGCAGGCACTGTGTGTTCCTGCCGGTGGCCTGGGCCGACATGTCCTTGCCGCCTCCTTTGCCGTCCAGCAGGGGGCACAACTCTTGAACCCACTCGCTGGCCTTCAGACCACGTTTGGCCACATCCTGGGGGGGGGTTAAGGTCAGATCTGTTAAAAGCACTTAAAGGCTCCCAGAACACTGTATGACTGAGGGTGGGTGTGTTAGTGTTACCTGTGGGACTTGACACAGGCAGGTGATCTTGCCGGCATCGGGGTCTACAGTAAAGAGCATCGCAGCGGTCTGAGGGGAGTGCAACTTCAGCAGCTTCAGTGATTCGTTCAGTGCCTGAGAGAGACGGATGGAGAGAAGAAGTGAAGGAGAAATGTGACGAGAAAATAAAAAGGAGGAGAGAAGGAGTGGAAGAGTAGAAACAGGGAGGGAAGAAAGAAAAAGTCTCCTAATCAGCACTATTGATGTCTCAAGGTCAGAACTAATGGGCCTCAGAGCTGATTTTGTCCCGTGGCAATAACACAATGAGATAAGCTATGAGACTGCCTGAGAACATGTGCAATACTGCAGAAATAAACTGAATTTTAATACTGTTTGCACAATTTATTTTTGTACAGGATGCTGATGAAGTCTTAGGTTTTGGATTATAGATTTCCTCTTCTTTTATTAGGACAGTTTTCTCTTGGGGCGACATGTCAATTCAGATCAAATCAAAATGGGTGTTGTTAAAAATCCTGTACTGACTCTCACCTTAGCTGAGGCTCCGGTCTCCATCTCCATGACAAGCAGTGGTTTGTTGGGGCTGCTTTCAATCACCTCATTGGTCTTTTCCAGGACTCTCTTCTGGATGTCAGCCTTATAGGTGCGGTCCAGGTCGTCCATGGTCTTCTTCAGGCCCTTTAGGGTGTCTCTCATCTCGTCCTTCCGCCACTGGGAGATCACTGCTGTGCCTATCAACTGCAGAGAGGACGGACATGTTGATACCACAGCACAGAGTTGTCCTGTTGGGACGTTCTGGAGTCTTTGTAGCACAAAAATGCCATTTACCTCGGTCATATCTCCGATCTCTTTCTGAATTTCTTTGTTTGGGGCCGTCTGCTGCTTCACCTTGTCTCCCAGTGCAGATAAAGACTGGTGCAGGGACTCGGCTTTCCTCTGGGCCTGATGAATGTGAGACACAGGCATGAGCAGTTGGCGGGAGCGAGACACGGGCAAAGAGCAAAATGTGCAGGGAGAGATGAGGAAGAAAGAAAAAGAAGCAGAGCGGTGGAGGCAAGAAGGGAGAGGAAAAGATAAAGAGGAGGATCAAACAGGAATTGTTGTCTAAAAATAGTAAAGATTAATTTGTCCTCAGGGCCTGGAGAGAGGGGAAAAATGAAAAACGATCCTTTCTAGCTCCAAGTTCACCACAAGTCAAAAACAAGCTTCATTAAAGTTTCATCACCGGGGTGCTTTTTCTCACCAGGGACGCAAATAAGACACGTAGTCCCTCAGTGTGAGACACATTTTCATTTAAGTAGTTAGGTTTTTCTGTCATGAATAGCAAGAAAATCATTGTGACTATTTGACCATCAACACTCCATAATGAGTAATCATTTCATTTTAGACAAAGACATGCACTGTAGGCATCTACTTTCTTTAAAATATTGGCTAAACTCTTTTCTATGCGAGTGTGGGTGGATGTGCGAATATGAGCATAATGTTGGAAGCAAGCGCATGAGTGTGTGTGTGTGTCCTGACCTTCTGGGCCTCTGTTCCTGTCACAGCAACAATGCGGCGGATGCCCTTAGCGATGGCCTCCTCTGAGACGATAACAAACGGCGCGGCGTGACCCGAGTTCTGCAGATGGCTGCAGATAACAAAAACCAACAGCGTTACACAACTGTGGGAGGCAGCTGAGAGGGAGAGCAGTGAGGAGAAGGAGGAACACGAGCGGGAGAGAAAAGATTACAAACAATAGCAGCAGGAACAAGAAATTCTTTGGAGTGACTGCAGATTAGTTAACTGTTGTTGTCTTTGATGTCGTTTTAAAGTCTAATGTTTTAAAACCTGAAGCTGCGTGAAATGGTGGGACATGCAATTAAAAAACATAGCTTCTCTCAAATGTTTCCTCCAGTGCTTAAATCAGAACCAACTCTATACACATGCAGGGTTGTTTTCAACATCTATATACATAAAAATACAGCTTGGAAATCATTTGGACTCCAACAGTAATGAAATGAAATGGAAAGTCTTGCTATATTCTGTGTAAGAGCGGGGATGTCTCGGCATTCAGGTGAATTTTACAGCCAGGAGCAGAAGCTGTCAAAGTCAGTGGAGCAGGTCTAATCGCTGGATTGAGCTTTACAAAACGTTCTAGGCCTCGTCTGCACAGGGACATGGCCGTCTCACTGTAAAGTTAATGGTTTCCACTTTACACACTGCCACTGGGCAGGTCCAACACTTCTGAAAACTGGTGGCTTCATGTAGATGCAAACGTTTATTCAGAGACAACTCTACTTCTCCATGTTGGTGTGAGTTATCTTCCACACTTGACTCCAGTCGAAAGGTACACAGTAATTACCAGCAACACTTCATATGTAATGGCGAACACGCACTTATATAAAAGGCAGGAGCTTGTGAAAAAGTGCTAACAGGTTTAAATTTTCCATCTAGCCGTGTGGTTTTTGTTTTGCTACTTTACTCTTTTTCACAAACATTTATGATACTTTACAGAAACACATTCAACAAACACTTTCATTATGTGTGATGACACACAGTTAGAGCATGTGTCCAGAAGCTGTGAGGCTCATAATAAAGTGTGCTGCTCTTCGAAAGGCAGAGAGCAGCAACTACAGAAGCTTTAGAAGTTGAGGAAAAAAGGGTTTACAGTTTTTAGGCTGTTTGGCAAGCTATGTAACAGAAAGGTTCTAATAATGTAGCAGTGAAATGTGTAGTGTACTTATAAAAGTAATTCACTTATTACAAAAGTAATATGAAATTTAAAAAGTAATTGCCATAGAACTAACATATTACCTAAAAACAGACAACCCAACTATGCCTTTGGACAGTCTTCTGGGAATGCGACGTGAATACACAGTCATTTTAACTAGCGCTGACTGATAAATTGTATTTTCATCGTCATCGCGATATGCATGCATTTACTGCTTCTCTGCTAAGCTTGTTATGTTTGCTGTAGCAGACGTTTTGCTATGTTTTATTCTCCATCATAATAGAATTTAGCTGCTGTCTGCCAGCTTTTCTTGATAGCTCTCGTTTTAGTTGTGTAGTTGACCGTTTCTCTGTGACAAAGTGCAGTGAGTGCGATGGGCCCTAGGGTCAAAAAGTCATATTCTTGTCTGGTAATTAACTGTGACCAAATATGTTACTACATTTGGCTTTGTAGGGCAGAGTAGAATGAATTATCACACCTAGAACTCATCAAAAGGCCTAATAGTAATATACTCTTAGATACTAGCATACCTGCCAACACTCCCATTTTTCTCCCGTATTTCAAGGCCATCTCCCGGCGCCCTCCCGTTTTGTTGTTTCTCCGGGGACACTCCCATAATATGCATGGCCTCCTTTATTATGAATACACTGATCCAAGTTTTGGATGTTTGTCTGATGTCACCCAAGTTGCCAGATCGTCCATGAAACACATCTACACACACAATTCACACACTACATACAATTTTAACCCATCTTTTACTGCAGCCTGGCAACCCACACCCCGATCCAAGGGGCATGTGTGCTGCTACTCTCTGAGCAGGCAGATGGGCCAGCTAAGTTAACGTTAGCTGTTGTTGCCGTTAGCTGTTTATTTCTGAAATATGGTCGCCTCTGCTTTAGGCTGACAGCTGAGACTGGAAACAGGAAGTATGAATTTCACTGGTATGTTTTTACTTCCCTTCGTTGTACCCATGTTTGTGAACATATCTACATTGTGTGCGTGGCAATGATGTTCTCTTTTTCTAAAACAAAAGGTCAATATGCAAACCAACTCGTCACAGCTGACATTTGCGCTTACAAATGCTGCATTCTTAAACCAGGAATACTTGAAAACAAGTTGTAAACACATTCTCCACAAGTTTGTTTTGTTTTTCAGTACTAACATAATGAAGTTAAGTGGACTAACATGCTGACTATTTGTACAACACAACGGCCTGGTTTGCATCCCCTGTCACAGGTAAAATAAAATTTATAAAGCATCATACTCACGTTCCACCACAAAACTCAATGGAGGTGAGAGAACCAGCAGCACTGTCAGGGTCCTTCAGCAGGTCCTCAACGGGGATACCAATAGACACGACTCGGACAGGGTCGGGGTATGTCTCATCGAACACGGCTCGCAGACCCTGAATGGCCTTGGCTTTTGCTAGTGGGGCTTCCATGGCGTACACTGCCTGGAGAGAGCGTGGGAGAGAGAGAGAGAAAGAGAGAGAGTCAACTGTTGGTTTAATGGAATTAATACTCATAATGATGCTAGGTTCATTTAAACAGTTGAGCTAGAATCGTCACCTACATCAAAATAAAGTTTTCTGTATTGCTGTTTTCAGTCAAAATTAAATTCTATCTGGTGTGGGATTATTTCATGTGTATTTCCCCACTGACCTTAGCTTCTTTTATCAAGGCACAAGCAATCTCCTCAGTCTGCCGGACCTCCCCCGTGCTCAGGGCACCTTTAGCAGTGAAGTCAAAGCGCAAGCGGTCTGGGGCGACCAGAGAACCCCTCTGGTCTGCCTCCCCCAAAACCTCCCGCAGGGCAAAGTTTAAGATGTGTGTAGCGGTGTGGTTGCTCATGATGGGCCTACGACGAGCCTGGAAAGAGAAGATTGGATATTTGTCAGATAAACAAACCAGAGCTTCACCCAATAAAAACAGACAGAGCTCAGAAACAGACCTGCAAATGTGTCATAAAACTTTTCATGCCATTTAACTGACCGATATTGAAGAATATCATGTGTGACTGTCAACTTGATTCTATAGAAAACAGACTTTAAATCCTGCATGTTCTCACCTCATCTACACTTAAGGTAACGTGGTCTCCAACCTTTAGCGTACCATAGACCGTCCCCACATGGAGAATGTAACCTCCTCGAACCTGGGTATTCTTCACTGAGAACTCCATCCGCTGCAAGAAAGAAAGGAAGACGGAGAGACAGAATGGTTAGATGGGTTTTTGTTCTGCAGAAAACATAGGAAAACAGGCGAAAGGTTTGTTTAGTTTAGTTAGAAAGCTGGCTGATGCATTGTGCGTGTATTTTTTTCTAGCATTTGGAGATTAAATATACATTTTTTAAACTCATGCTTCAAAGTTTTGTGTTGCTTTAAGAAACGGTGTCAGATACAGAAGTGCACATATAGACTTATCAAGGCAGAAGAGGTTCCTTTAGTAAGTCTTCACATCCTCAGTAAAAATGAGATTAGAAAAAATATCAAGACATACACAAGAAACAAAGTGCTGACATTTGAATGGATTTTTTTTTAGACAGATGTTCTTCAAACTGTCTTATAAGTGAGTACCTGAATGGCATGAAAACACATTTATATCACAGAGATGAGAACAATTTGGCCGCCTTTGTCGCTTAACAAAGGGTCCTTTTGCCTGTAGGCATTATTTTCTCCAGTTATCAGACCACCCAGCGCTAATTAAACAAATGTTAAACACCAACTAAGTGATAGTGTAATTGTCATTTCCCCCAATTAAGTCAATTTTATTTTAGCTTTGGCAGAAACCTGGGGTTTTGCTGAAATGTGACCACTGTGTAGTTTGGGAAAAAAGCAACACACCAACAGTGAAAAGTACCCTAATGAGGGCTTTTTAATACCTCAGATTTCATAGTGCTTTTACAAAACATTCTCAAACAGCATTAGTGGAGCCCATTACGAACTACTGAGCAGCACACGCATTCCCTCTCTGTTTTCATCATAGTTTTCTTTATTTTTGTTGCACTTACATCCCCTGTGCTGTCGTCCTCTCGAAGCATGTAGCCTTCGTCAAATGTTTGTCCGCCCTGCTCGGCGTAGAAGGACGTCTGGTCCAGCAACACACCGCACTGCTGACCAGTGGTCACTTCATCGCAGAAGGCGCGGTCACGGCGCAGGGCCAGCACTGTGGCTGAGGCCTGCTGAAACTCTAGACATGCAAACAGGATGAGGGTTAGTGCATGAATGTTCTGAAAATACACCTGCTGAAGCTGAACCTAACGTCTGTTTGTGACAATGCAAACTGCTAACCGTATTTGCCATTATCGTCCGAGGTGTATTTGTATTTGGGAGAGTCATCTGTGGGGGGTATCTTTCTGTTTCTCAGCTCTTCAATGGCGTAGATGTCCAACATGATGTGGTCCTCGTCTCCTGCGCCCTTACCCTGGGACTTTAACTATACACAAACACACACAAACTTGTGTTATTTAGTTCTAAACACAAAATCTTCAATACTTGACACTTACACTGCATGATCAGTTCAGTGGACTCAAAATTAAAAACGTTTTAAAAGACAAATGAATGATTGATGATTAATAACATTAATTGAAAAAGTCAGATAACTACAGTATTATTGATAACCAAAGCAAATCATAGTTCTGTCGACCTAATCTGCAATTTAATTTTGTAACTGGATAAAGATGACATTTTAAACTAAATAAGGGCTACATATCTTTCTCACTGCAAGTCTAACAAACAAAAATCAAATTTGCTGGTTTCCTTAAAATGCTTTTTTTGTTTCATAAAGTGCATACAAAGCAACAATACTCCAGCCTACATGCATTATAATAAAAGTGTGTGTACTTTCACAAAAACCTGTGTAATGATACTTGTGAGAACATTTGCACTGTGGAGTTACCAGTTTATTTTACAATCTATCTTTGTAAAGCTTAAAATGATCAGTTTGATGTTCTCTCCCTCTCATGTTCATACTCAAAACTGACTTTAGAGCTGTATACATGTCTCTCTGACAATGTCAACAAAAAACAACAACAACAAAAAAACCTTTACAAGCTTCACAAAGTCAGGATTTCCAGGGCAGGCCAATTGTATTGCCTTAGATTTTGCCTAATAAACTCATGTGTTCATGACAGGGCGTGGAGGAAATATAAACTCCCCCATCTGGCAGGGAACAGAACTACAGTGACAGTATGCATACAGACATTGGTTTCACTGTGGGGTGTTGGACAGCAGTCTGAGGCTGCAGTAAACTAGAAAATAAATCTATCTTTTTGCAAAATCAAACAAGAGATTAGTGCAGGGCTGTAAAGTAAATGAGGGTTTATTTAAACAGCAGGTGCATGGCTCCTGATTATGACTTACAGTGCAGTACTGGAGAATGCTGACACAAGGCAAAATAGTGTACCGATGGGTGTGGACAGAAAACATTGTTCAGTGGAATTTCCCTCACAGAACAGTCAAGGACAAATTCAACAATCAGTGAATACCAGGTTTCCTCCATCTCCTCACCTGTGCTGCCTTCTTCTCCTCCTCGAAGGCAGCCATGTCCACCACCATGCCTTTCTCCTCTGCGATGAGGGAGGTCAGGTCCAGAGGGAACCCGTATGTGTCATACAACAGCCATGCTGTGTCACCTGGACGGGCAGGCAGAGAAAGAAAAAAATTGCTTGATATGCAGGAGAGGTAATGCAACAATGCTCAGACTACTCAAGTCAAACAGTAAACATGTTCTTTCTACAAAATGATGCAGTTATTTCGATCAATAAGCAAGAAGTTAGATGTGAAAAGCACAATGTTTCAAGTGTATGTTGCTGTTGCTGTATTTCCAACAATGCAAATGCAAGGACACTGTCTGTTAGATGTGTAATTTGGCAGTAGCGTCTCATTTTGGCTGAGTGCACAAATGATGCTGTCTTGAGACTTCACGCATGATGGTCAGACAGATGGGTGAATGAAGGAAGAGGGACCAATCCATAATGCCAACAAACACTTACTGATTGGATTAAAAAAAAAAAGAAAAAACAGGGGGGGGAAGAGTGATAGAGGAAAGAGCGAAGAGAGAAGTGACGTGGGTGATGAGGAGAGATATAAGGAAAGATGAAAGATGATGACTGAGGGAGAATATAAACAACAATGGTGCACTGAACTTGATATCTATGTTACAACAGATTTTTTGAAGCAGTTTCTTAAAATAATTCTAAGCTCTTTCCACTAAAATCATCAGCATAGGACACATAACATGTACACATGTAAGTGATAATGCTTCTCGTTAAGTGTGTCTCACCTGGGATGGTCTTGCTATCTCCGAGACTCATGATCTTCCTATCGAGGATACGGCGCCCCCTGCTGAGGGTTTTGAGGAACTGCTCCTCCTCTTCATTAATGATGTCCTTCACTATTTCTGGGTCTTTCTTCAATTCCGGGAATGCATCACCCTGGATAATGAGAGTGAAAGAAGATGGGGATGGAAGATGGGGTGAGAGAGGGATAGAGAGGAAGAAGCAGAGAGATGAGATGGGAGAAGAGATAAAAGAGGAAAAGTACAAAAGAGATGGTAAAAGAAAGAAAAACTGATGTCACCATTTATAGCATTAGTCATGAGCTGGACTATTGTGTTAAATAGTGACAGAAAGCTCTAATGTGTACCTTTTTACAGTGAATAAAAGACAATACAGTGTATCCGCACACTTTTTGGAATCAAATTTAATGATCTTTTTGTCACCTGTCAACAATAGATTTTATATTCAATTCTGTATTGTTAGAACTTGTGCGTTGATGTGATTTAGATTTTGAAAATCAAATTTAAAAGGCCTGTTAACACTTTTTAAGGACTGTGGATACCCTGGAATAAAAACAAGACAAGTAAATCTCACCAGGGAATCGACCACCACATCCACTAGAGAGGCAAAAAAACCTCTCTGAGCTCCCAGCTTCTCGTGGGAATAACGGACTGCGCGACGCAGGATCCTCCTCAACACGTAGCTAAAGATGATGGAAAGAACAAAACATGGCAATGAGGTATTAAGGCTCAGTCCTTAACCCGCGGTCCTTCTCTCTCTCTCTCTCTCTCAAATAAAGGCAACAAAGAAAAAAAAGCTAAAAAAAAACAACAACAAAAAACAACAAACTCAAAACAGTAAAATGAAAAACACAAATTACAGTATGCTGTGCTCCACTTACTACAGACAGTGTCTATGCCTCTGGTATTTTTTAGCTTTGTAATTCCCTTTTTTCCCCCTCTTAAATGTTCATGTCTCACCCTCTTCCTGTGTTGTCAGGCCGGCCGCCGTCTGACAGGGCAATGGTGATAGTGCGGGCGTGGTCAGCCAGCACACGGTAGGCCATGTCAATACCGTCAGCATCCTCTGCACCGACTTTACCGGTGTAAGCTCGAGCACCTGTACCCTGAAACAAACACAAATTATGTTACAACTGCGTATTAGATCACTGGTTCCCAACTATTTGTTTCGTGATGTATACCAACAACCCTTCATCGACACCACCCATCATGTTCCAAATGTGTTCAACTGGATGCTATTTAACAGTATTAACTGGAACTGTTTTTTGTTTAGGCCTGGTCTCATTCTTTCTAGGAGTTTTGGTCATGAGTGTCCATTCATAATACCACTTGAAGTGGCAGAAATTGGACGTTTCAACCATGTAACTAATACTTATAACAATCTACTGTATTTTGACATCTCCGCTTGCTTGCTAACTAGTTTTCATGAACTCTCAATCACAGCACATGGTGTTAATGTGTTACAACTGACTCAGGTCAGGTCAGTCAGAATCAGAATCAGAATCAGAATCAGAAATACTTTATTGATCCCCGTAGGGAAACTCTTTGTTCCAGTAGTTCTTCTTTACGTCAGTGCACACAGGAGAAAACGATAATTTAAACTATAAACAGGTCAGAAATAAATTAAGTAACATGTTGGTATAAGTATAAGATAAACTAAGTGTCGAGTACCAAGTGGGTTTACTGGTAGATGGTGAAGTACAGTATAAATACAATGTCACTAATTATGTAATAAATAATAGTAAAAGCGGAGGTGCATGTACTGTCGAGAGTAATTGAGGTATATCCGTAACAGTAATAAGAAAAACTAGCAAGGAAAACTAATATTGCACTTGAGTAGTAAACAGAATATTGCACAATTATTATTAAGATGTAATGCTCAATGTCCAGTTTAGTGACCTAGGGTCAAACAGACTAATCCTTAGAGGAGGAGTTAAATAGTTTGATGGCCACAGGCAGGAATGACTTCCTGTGGCGCTCTGTGGTGTGCTCTTTGGTGGGATGAGTCTTCCACTGAAGGTGCTCCTTTGTTTAGCCAGCACGTCATGGAGCGGGTGGGAGACACTGTCCAAGATGGCGTGTAGTTTGGCCAGCATCCTCCTCTCTGACACCACCGCCAGAGAGTCCAGCTCCACCCCACAATGTTACTGGCCTTACGGATCAGTTTGTTCAGTCTGTTTGCGTCCGCTACCTTTAACCTGCTGCCCCAGCATGCAACAGCATACAGGATAGCACTGGCCACCACAGACTCATAGAACATCTTCAGCATTGTCCGGCAGATGTTGAAGGACCTCAGCCTCCTCAGAAAATAGAGGCGGCTCTGGCCCTTCCTGTAAACAGCCTGAGTGTTCCTGGTCCAGTCCAGTTTATTATCCAAGTGTACTCCCAGGTACTTGTAGTCCTCCACAATGTCCACACTGACCCCTGGATGGAAACCGGGTCACTGGTGCCTTGGCCCTCCGTAGATCCACAATCAGCTCCTTTGACTTTGTTGCATTGAGCTGCAGATGGTTCTGCTCGCACCATGAAACAAAGTTACCCACCACAGCCCTGTACTCCGTCTCATCACCACCGCTGACACATCCCACCACAGCAGAGTCATCAGAAAACTTCTGAAGGTGGCAGGACTCTGTGTGGTAGCTGAAGTCTGTGGTGTAGATGGTGAAGAGGAAGGGAGAGAGGACAGTCCCCTGAGGGGCCCCAGTGTTGCTGACCACGCTGTCTGACACACAGTGCTGCAGCCGCACATGCTGTGGTCTGCCAGTCAGGTAGTCCACAATCCAGGACACAAGGCGTCCACCTGCATCGCTGCCAGCTTCTCTCCCAGCAGGGCAGGCCGGATGGTGTTAAAAGCACTGGAGAAATCAAAAAACATGATCCTCACCGTGCTTGCCGGCCTGTCCAGGTGGGTGTGGATGCGGTTAAGCAGGTAGATGATGGCGTCCTCAACTCCCAGTCGGGGCTGGTAGGCGAACTGAAGGGGATCCAGGAGGGGTCTGACCATGGGCCGCAGCTGTTCCAGCACTAGTCTCTCCAGGGTCTTCATTATGTGGGAGGTCAGTGCCACCGGTCTGTAGTCCTTGGAGCCACTGGGACGTGGCGTCTTCGGCACAGGAGCGAGGCAAGATGTCTTCCACAGAATGGGGACCCTTTGAAGACTCAGGCTCAGGTTAAAGGCGTGTTGAAGGACTCCACAAAGCTGGGGGCACAGGCTTTTAGCACCCGGGGCTAACGCCATCGGGGCCTGCAGCCTTGTTCGAGTGGAGCCTCATCAGCTGTCCTCTCACCTGGTCAGCAGTCAGGCACACAGCAGAAGTTACAGGTGGGGAGGGGGAGTCGTCGGTCTGGAGAGGGCCGTTAGCCTGATGGGGAGGAGCAGAGTACTCAGAGGAGATTGAGGGCCGACAGCAGCTGAGTTAGAGGGGGATGAGCAGGAGCCGGTGTGTCGAATCTGTTAAAGAACAGATTCAGTTCGTTGGCCCTGTCCAAGCTGCCTTCAACTCCTCTGCTGCCAGTCGGTCTGAAGCCAGTGATGGTCTTCATGCCGCTCCAGACCTCCCTCATGTTGTTCTGCTGGAGTTTCCGCTCCAGCTTCCTCCTGTACTTCTCTTTGGCCTCCCTGATTTTCACCTTCAGGTCGGCCTGGATTGTCTGTATGTATACAGCCTGTATGTGTCTGTCCCTGTATGATACAGCGAGAGAGAAACAGAAAGAGGCGGGGAAAGCCGGTGTGTGTGAGCAGAGATGTGCAGTGGCCTAAGAGACAGAGGTGTAGGTGTGTGTGCGAATATTCAAATTCCAAATTGAAAATCGAATGCCTACCCAACGAACAAATATCCGAATTGTCAAATATTCAGGTCCAGCCCTAATTTTTACACAAACCCCTGGTTAGCAATCACTTTATTAGATTACTATGTTTCTTACATCACCTCAGGCAGAGACTAGGGGCACACTGCTGCCACACAAGTCCAGTATGAATATTGCTTTTACCAATATAGCATTTCAAGTCTACTAACAGCTATAATGTGTTCTGCTTGTACCTTGAACCGTGCGATAAAACAGCAAATGATTGAAATGGTGTTTAACAGCTGACTTACAAGACTCGGTGTTCAACTTCTCCACCAGTACATGAATGCTGAATAAAAATTTCAGCTAAATAAATGGCAGAAATAACAGTTTAGCCAAAATGAACAGCAAATCTACTCATCAGATTCTTGGGCAAAACCACATTTCAGCCAAAAACTGATGTTGAAGGTTACATTCACGATTACTAACTTCCAGTGCGGAGGAAATCAGCTGCTTTGGGCTCTAAAGCAAATAAACAGGTGTGTGACCTCATTAGACCTGTGAAATTCTGCATCAAAAGTGTACCAGTTTAAATTTGCATTGGTTGACAGGTGAGATTTTTACACTTCCATTCAGTTACACAAATCTGGAGCATTTCAGTACCTTACGAATGGCTTCAAAGTACGGGATGAAGAGGTCAGTGTCATAGTTGGACATCTTGTTCTGCAGTACAGACACCAGGCGCTCCAGACCCATCCCTGTGTCGATGCTCTTCTTAGGCAGCGGCTTCAGCTCCGTCTCTGACTCTCTAAGCAGGGTGGAGCGGGAAACAATAGTTTAACTAACTGCTATATTAACTAACACCGATTAACTGATCAGTAGTAGATCAGAGTGTATGCACTTTTGACGAGGCAGTCTTGTAGTAGGAGAGCACACAGGTTTTTCTTACTGCCTGCATGTGTTTGAATTTTACAAAATAGCCTACTGATATTGTGGAAATTGACTTATTTAGTAGTTCTATTTTTATCATACAGTTTTGTTCACTTCATGCCAAACATTGGATTTTTTTCCATAAAAGCTACCAGATTAAGGGTTTGCACAGCCAAGTAAACAGATTTCTTCAGCAGAAACCCACATGTATTAATCCCCTGACATGAAAAAGGGCTAGTGTTGAGATGGCCATTTATTAAATCAGATCACTTGTAAACAACTGTAAATTTCTTTTCACAAACAATAGAAGGAACTGTAAAGAGGTGTGGAGAGAGGGTGTATGCATTTGATTCAGTACCACACATATTGTACAAAACAGATGACAATAAAAGGTGTGTCCAAATTCCAACATCACCTGATCTTAATTTATGCTTAGGTTTATGTTTAGGTGTATTGCAGTAACAAAACATGTGATTCGTCTGCTGATCACTGGAACAGTCAAGGACGCGACCTTTGCTTATACAATCTGTATAAGCAACGTACTTTGCATGCTCATTTATGCTCATTATTTGGTAACCATGGTAACACGTATGCATACCCACACGTGAGAACAGGGATTTTATTTTAGCATCCTCATTAAAAAATAAGTGAAACAGAGCGACCACACAGTAAAACACTGCATGGCTTGCTGTCAGTCACCACAATTAGAGCTCCCCTCGTGGGTCCATGTGGCGCTGATGATGCAGGATGACAGTCCTAAAAACTGTCCAATGAATGTGTTAGCTGTCAGTCCATATGCCTTCATGCTTACAGCTCTTGGTTAGTTAGTAAAAAGCCAGTGAAACACTGACTAGAACTAAAAAACAATGTATAATTGTCTCTTGGTTTGAATCAAACTACAAGTGTGAAAGCGCTCCAGGTTCTGCAGGGAACAATAGATGACAAACCAACACTCGTGTCGTCAAGCAGCCTTGTCTGCACTAAACCTGAGTCATGGTTTTGACCATGGGGTGTTAGCGTGAAGGTGAAAAACTAAATGCAATGAATCAGAAAGATTTAACTAATGTATCCCACAAGGCATCACAACAAATAGTTTTATTTTAGAACAACTTTAAATGGTCTACGTGCTGATGTGTGAATAATTGCATCAGTTTGACCAGAAAACCTGTGAACAATGTTTATTCTGCAAAAGAATAATTTGGTCCACATATCATTAGAAACAAAGGTGCCGGCCTATATAGTCTGTCAGCACTGATAAATTGATTTGTCCCCTTAAGATCTTACTCTGATCAGTGTGTGTGTGTCTGTCTGCGTGTGTGAGTCAGTTACCTGTTGAACTGGATGAACACCAGGTTCCAGATCTCCAGGACGTTGGGATCGTCCATGTTCACCAGGTGAGAGGCGTCTCTCCCTCCAATGCGGTCGTAGTGGATCTCACTGCAGGGACCGCAGGGGCCGGTGTCTCCCATCTCCCAGAAGTTATCCTTCATACTGCCTGGCAGGATGCGAGCCTCCTCCATCCTGATAGAAACACAGCAAGCAGAGAGAGAGAGAGAGAGAGGATTTAATTAAATCAGTGCTGTTAATAGGTAAAAATTAAGTTGTGTGAAAATTAGGACACGTGTGCAAAGTGTGAAAGTCCACCCTCTATGAGCAAAACAAATGTTAATGTTATACTATATTACATATTTCTATAATATAGAAAAACACTAATAATCATAGCTTACTCATATTATTCTGGTGTATGCTGTTTACATATACTATACAATGCTGACTTTGCTGCTACCAATCACACCACTATGTCACACTTTTGTTCAATTGCTCTTGTATAGTTTCTATTTTTATTTCTATTCTTATTTAATATACTCCTAATTATTTATTGTTTACTTTCTCTATTAATCTGTACTTATTTATGTCCTTGTGCTGCTGCAAAACCTGAATTTCCCCTCTGAGGATCAATAAAGGCTTGTCTAATCTTATTATTAAAATGTAAAGACATGGAAGTCACAAAACAAAGAAAGAAAGATATGAGACATACATCATATATATATATACACAATAAAGATAAATAAAAGTGTAAGTGTAAAACTGTATCCTTCTAAAAACAACAGAAAGAAAATCAGAAAAAAAGCAAAGCAATCACCTGAAAACATCTTTGAATGTTTATATTTTGTAGACTTTGCCCCTCTTTGTTGGAGCTGCTTTAGCAAGACCAATGATGTGTTTTTATGTAAACAGAGACACAAAGTTGAAGGGGGTAAAATGTGAAACAAGCATACCGAAGAAAAGCTAACAGAAGCACGATTCAGACAACAGTTTGGTTTTTTTTTAAAAGACAGAGAGAGGGAAGGATCGTAGAAAGTCAGATGCTAAGTGGGAAAAATATCAACTGAAAGCTTTGAATAAATAAATGGTAGAAAAACAGTGCTGTTGAAACACCAAGGGGGAAAAAGACTGGGAGGTGGAGAAATGGACAGAGAGAGAATCTTCTAGGCTGTTGTTGTAGGTAGTGTGGTGGCTCGGTAGGGAGGAGAGGAGAGGAGAGGAAAGGCAGTTCCCCAGGGATTGATCAAACAACATTATGCAATTACTTTAAATAGGGGCAGATAGACAATAGCTGTTTCGCAGCATTCATACTGAGATACAATGCAAGATCTGTAAATGATTTGTAGAGGAGGTTTCAGGTACTCCCAGGAGACAATGCAGTGGATAAAAAATTATTCACAGTGGGCAGTGATTATTAAAAGTTGCTCAAAGATGCCCCAAAGCAAATGCCTTCATCAGATGTGTTCACCAATACTTCTCATTCCCAAGCTAGACTCACCCTAGGTCGATCCAGATCTGTTTGCACTCCAGGTCTGGCTCCAGGCCTGCGTCAGCATTACCCCCAAAGTAGGTGACATACAGTCGGTCTATGGAAATACCAAACTCCTGGGTCAGCAGCTCCAAGGCCATCTTACAGGCCAGTTGCTGCAGAGGGAGGTGGGAAGATGCAGAATGAGCAGAATGTTGTGGGGAAGAATGAGACGAATCAGAGAGAACAAGACAGAAGCATAAGAGAAAGTAAGTAACTCCAGGGTACTAGAGAAAGCATACAACTGGATTTAAGAGGTGCAGGCCAAAGTGTGGTGAAAAAAAAACTCAACGCTGAGTCACATGATTCTAAATCAATTCACAAATTCTTAAAATTAATTCTTGCACGATAATAAAGCCGGATTGAGGAAATTTAGAGATGACAATGATAATACCTTAAAGTAGTCCCCAAAGGACCAGGACCCCAACATCTCGAAGAAGGTGTGGTGGTAGACATCTTTACCCACATCGTCCAGGTCATTGTGTTTGCCTCCTGCACGGATACACTTTTGGGTGTTGGCGGCACGATGCAGCCTGGCCATAGGATGGGACGGATCGATGGTGTTGAGGAAGATGGGCTTGAACTAAGAGGAAGTGGTACAATAAGCAAATTTATGAGTTGGGTTCTCTTTAAAGTTTACTACAAGAATCTTAAAATTTCAGCATTGGGTCAAAACGTTGTAAAATCATGTTTAAAAGAGCCAGGCTGGAGGAGAGAGGCACGGATATTTGAGAAAGACGTGGAGACAGATGGATAATGTACCTGGTTCATGCCAGCATTGGCGAAAAGCAGTGTGGGGTCGTCCAGTGGGATGGTGGATGACGAGTGGACGTATTTGTGCTCATAGCGACGGAAGAAGTCAATGAACTTCTCGCGGATTTGAGCTGCACTCAAAGAGGAGTCCATTCTGAACCAGCTCTCTGAACAAAAATACACAAAAAAGAAAATTAATACTGTAACCATCAAACATGAGCCAGTGCTAACTTGGCAGTTACGGGGTGTCTGCAGAGCACAGACTAGAGAGGTTAAAGACTTGTCCAACCAGTCACACCCAACAACAGCTGTTGTTCTGATCATATGTGGACAAACTGGTTGAAATCTTCCAGTGTGATATTGGCAACAACTAACTGGAGTTGCGCTGCACCCTATGGCATGAACAGGAGCTGAGTGAGACCTGAGACCAGTGGTGGCTGTTTCTCTGTCACAGCGCTCCATGGCATCTAAATATTACTAGACTTGACTGCTAAATGTCATCATAGATAACATTTATGTAGAGCTTTTGAAAAATGTGTGATCTTTCTCTCAGGCTTTCTAACAAAATTAACAAAGACACAACAAAACTGCTAGTTTCCCACTTCTGTGAAACAATTTTTCAATTTTCACAGTGACTAAGACTACTGTTTTGCCACTGGGCACCATAAGGCAATGACACCAGTTACAACCAGCCATTTGCCCCAAAGTCTGCTTTGCTTCAACACACTCCCTCTGAGTAGACACACCTAGAAATAAAATAAGGGAAAAGCAATGTTCAGGTAATGCTATTGTTTGTTGAATAATCACTGGTATATAAATAAGTATCGCATGTTATCTAAAGATGTAGTAAGAGATTTTTGTCTAGTAAGGTGGGTGATATGACCATACACAGAGTAAGATGATATAAATTGCCAACGATCACAGATTCTGCCATAGTGTTTATACCGTGGTAGTTATCCCTTCAATATCTCTGGTTGTATTAGACCATTGTGGGCAATGTTTCCAATAAATGAACAGGACTGTTTATGGCAATACTGGATTTTTATATGATTTTTGCATCAATGTGATGAAGAAACTTGATATATCAAGTATTTCATTTCCTGGATAAGCCACAAACATGCATCTCCATTTGGTTATTTTAATTTCTCAATAGATTTTTCTGAAGATTTATTGAATGCTTTATTTTATCCCCCTCTATTTGGAATTTATAAGCAGTATACAATAATTTAATGAATGGATTATAAACACACTGATGTAGTTGTACGCAGTTGTACGCAAGGACATTTAATTCAAAACTTTCATTCATGATCTGTTTATACAGCAGCCTCCACTTATGCGTGCCCACAGAACGAGTTATTAGTTATTAACAAATACTTTCAACACTTAATTACATTACATTGTGTTAAAAAACAATTAATTAAATGTTTATATATGTCTTATTCATGCTAAATTGGGGGGGGGGTTAAAGTAAAGTATTACTGATTTATTATATCACAACATACTTAGGGCTGCAACTAACGATTATTTCCATCAGTTAATTAGTTGAATTTTTTTCCCGATTAATCGTTTTGTCTATAAAACATGTTAATGTCAAAATAGTAAAAAAAAAAAAAATGCCCATTGCATTTTCCCAAAACCTAAGGTGACATCTTCAAATGTCTTGTTTTATCCAACCAACAGTCAAAACCCACAGATATTCAATTTACAAGGATATAGAGAAAGACAGCAAACCTGAGAGAAGCTGGAAACAGCAAATATTTGACATTTTTGCTTAATAAATAAACGATAAATCAATTATCAAAAACGTTGGCAATTATTTTCCTGTCAATCGACTAACTGTCAATTTTTTTTCAATTCCACCACCGCTAATCTCCACCCCTAGCCTAATAGTCAAGTCATAGTGACCAGCAGGGGATGACTATATGGCACTCGGCTTGTGGTGTTCAAAGTGCCAAAAAAAATACATTTTAAAAACTTAACATCAATGTCTCTTTCCAGAAATCATGACCCGGTTACTCAAGATAATCCACAGACCTTGTTGTGAGCAGTTTCATATAGGAACTATTGGTAGAAAGAAAATAGTTCCTACATGAAAGTGCTCACAACAAGGTCTGTGGATAATCTTGAGTTTTTTAGCGCTTTGAGCACCACAAGCTGAGTGGTATATAGTCCCATTATATTCAAAAAAGGCGGACATCTCTACAGCCGATATCTCCAAAACTCGGCAACTCACACCAGAACAATCTAGAAGGATAAATAGCAATACAGGTAAGAGGAAAAATATGTATTTTTGATTTTGGGGTGAACTGTCCCTTTAAGGCTTGAATGCATTCAGGGTACCCATCACTGCCATGGTTGCTCACACAGGACATACAGAGTGTAATACTGAGTATACTTTGGTCAGGTGGAGCTTCAGTGGTGTTTAACACTCACAGCTGCCATTAAGTACCTACGGGGGCTTATAGGAGCAGCCGTGAAAGATGGCAAGAATTTTTTCTTTTGCAATTCAGGGTTCTCGTCAATAGACAGCACGAGAATTGATTTAACTAATTTGTCAGGCAAAATGCCAAACATTGCTGGTTCCAGCTTCCCAAATGTGAGGATTTTCTGCTTTCCTGTTTATATTATTGTAAATGTAACACCTTCACAACTTATTTTATAGAATTTATATATTTATATTTTATAGAACAAATAATGAATGAATTCATTAAAATATATGACTGAAATAATCACTAGCTGCAGCCCCACTCTTTATTCAATAATATATTGTGTTGTGTAAGCAACAAATAGAAATCACACACATAAAAAAAACTTGTTTTGTCACAATGTGTTTTTCTGTGACACCAATACTGGCCACAAATTTCACTTTTTGCCGCTCAAATTATTTCTTTAGTTATATTCCAACACCAAATGAAAGTGGCAAAGTGAACTGGAATTGAATTGAACTGGGGCCGGCAAGTGGATGGTAAACAGCCACCGTCCACATCCTGATTACAAAACCACCCTGTTGGCAACCAGAAAAAGTAGAGACATTGGGGTGGTGGGATGGAAATGTTCATCTCTGCGAAGAACAGACTGTATAGAACAGGGGAAATTGTACATTTTAAGAATGACAATAAGGATCAACACAATTGGTGTTGGTCCTTATTTGTAATCACTACACTGACAAAGAGCTCAGGTGGGTGGTAAAAGCTGAAACCAACATCTTTATGTCCACAGAGTCAAACTGACAAGTTAGTCAGTGGACCAGCCGTGCGCTTTGTCTCCAAACCTTAGCTTGGTGATTTTAACCACTGATGTTCATGCACACAAATACAGAGTAAAATGAGTTATATCGAATTGTCTCACATGAGAGGATTAATTTCCTTTTCTAATGATGACTAAAATCAGTTCTCCCATGTCACCTTTGCACCTCTGTTGCAAACAAGCGCACAGGGAATAGTGCCATAAAATAGTGCCAGTCATGTCAGACAACATCAATCCTCTGAAACTGCTTCTAAAACCCGGCATCAAGCATCATTAGATTGTAAACTGCTGTGTTGGGGCTGAGGCACTAGCTTGACAAGCTGACGTTAGCACGCTAAATGTTAGCCAAACAGGCTACCTCTATATGCCTAGTCTGAGAGAGATTTCAGCACATAACTCGAACAGAAAACCTACTTTACTGAATGGTAAGGTGAACGTTATTTATTTAAACAGACCCTGAGCAAATGATAATACTCACAGAAGTCGCTATTCTCGCAGAATGAATGAGTTACTGCTCCCAGACACACTGCTTGAATCCACGCTGCTCGACCAAGAGGAAAGCAGAGCCAGTGAACACGCCCACGACAGTTTCCCATTGGTCCAGCCGCACCGGTTCGTCGGCAAATGTCAATCTCTATTGGACAAACCTACTGTCAATCTTAGCCGAGCCCGCCACATCAATGGTAGGAACTTCCCCGGCTTGGCTGATGCAATGGATAAGACACCGGTGTCAATAGACTTTGTGGTCTGCTAGAAAAAGAAAGGTGGTTAGGCACATATTTGTAAATAAAACGTTTACGTTAAATTAAAATGGTTTGTCAGTAATTAGATTCTTCAGATTCTAGTTGTTATTGTTATTACTTTGGGTGTTTAGGTTCTGGCCTAGTTATCATGAGATGACGTATCACCAATTTTGTATTCATTTGTGATTTTGTGACATAATAACGATAATGAAATATTATTTCTCATTATTGCAACCGCGCACACTTGAGGTTTTCTATGGCTGATGTAATTTCCTTCAGTGCCACGAATTGGCGGAATCATTTATCTGCTTGCTGTGTTTCCGGGGGACAAGTTTTGTGCTGGACTTCACATGCTCCACTGGTTTACTTCGTTTCATTTCACTGAACCATGCCGACTGATACCAAACGTGTACGCGGCCCAGAAGTGTCTCAAAGTCCGTCTTTGTTTTTGTGCAAACCGGCGGCCTCGCACGGCCCTAGAGCGGACGGTCGGCAGCGGGATCAAGTGGACGTCCGGCCTGTTTTTGTCCGGTGCGGGCTGGTGAGCCAGGCCAAAGGGTCCGCGTACATCGAGGCTGGAAACACCAAGTTGATGTGCTGCGTTTACGGCCCCAGAGAAACAGAGCGGAAAGATGAGACCGATATGAAATGTGGAAGGTATTTTGTGATTATTTTTAATGTATTCATTTATTTAATTTGACTTATTTATTGATCTACAACACAGTGAACGCACGTTAAAGCGAGACTATGTAACTTACACATTCTGCTGCTTACAAATGAAAAGTTGAATTCATAAGCCGTCAAACACAACCTTACTTGGTCTTGTATGACCAGTAGCTTATGTTGGCAAAATGTTAGCTCATACTAGCAAACTTTATATAAACAGACAGACAGTTAGTTAGTTTAAGTATCCAACAGAAGTTATATGGGCTTCCTTGCAAGTGAGAACACTTGTTTCCAGTATCATGGAGTGCTGTAAATGAATGAAACACCAGTTCACCAGTCATCGCTATTAATAAAAACGATGTTTAGAGAAATACACAAACTATGTATTTTTTAAATATAATTTTGAATTTAATGTAAGTCTGTAAACTGAGCTTAGCTGGGTTCGCCCTCAAGCATCCTCGTCACTACTTCATATTATACTTTTAAAGTGGACACTGATGTTTGTGTGTCTGTGATAGTTACCATTTATGAAGACAACACAACTGTCTTTCTCTGTATATCCAGGTTGACTACTGACATGCGTTTTGCTCCATTTTCCTGCCCGGAGAGGGGCTCCTGGATTCAGGGGAGCCAGGACAAGGACCTCTCCCTGATGCTGCATGAGAGTCTGCAGCCAGCTGTGTGCCTCCACAAATATCCCCGCTCTCAGATCGAGGTCAACGTGATGGTTCTTGAGAACAGCGGTTCAGTTCTGGCCCATGCAGTCACATGCGCTTCTCTCGCTCTCGCAGATGCAGGGATTGAAATGTATGATCTGGTGCTTGGTTGTTCCATCCGCCAGGATGGCGCCTCTTATGTGGTTGACCCTTCTTACACGGAGGAAAACAGCTGCAGCTCAGTCAGCAGCGATAACCAGGGCGGTCTGACTGTTGCGTTCCTCCCCAGCCTGAACCAGATTTCTGGGCTGCAGTCAGATGGAGAAATGACTGAAGAGACTCTGACAGCTGGGGTTCGGACCTGCATTGAGGGATGCTATAAACTGTACCCGGTCATCCAACAAGCCCTGGCCAGGGCTGTGCGCAGGGCTGCTCCCCCACCATCAGAGAGCTGAGAGGGACCAATGACTGCTCAGTTCTGTTTTTCTGGTTTACAATTTCCAGTCCTTCCTTTAACAACATAACCTATTTTTCAATGTTTGCTATTATGTTCTTTAAATGAAGACTGATTTACCTGTGTTTTCTTATTAAATCATTTAACAGTGCACTTATATGGTATAGTCTGGATTTGGGGCTTGAAGCTTCAAATTTGCCTGACATTTGAAAGGAAAATATAGGCAAGAGCATACTTTGTAGATTAGATTGATGAGATTGCTCATCTGGGATAGTTCCTGAATGTATTGTCATGAAGCAACCTACTAAGTGCAAAAATAACTAAATAAATGAGCAGACCTCATATAAACATCCCAGATGGATTTTGTCAACAAAAGGTCTCCAATACAGTAGGGCTGGTGCTCTGTTGTAGTTTTGCTGGAGGTTAGGGTTTAAGACCGGTTTAAACCTGTGTTGTCTGGAATAAAGTTGCATGGCCTCTGAAACCGTGTTGCTGTGTCTTAAAACTGCAGTTTAAATTGCGTGTGTGGTTTACCCTGAACTCAGTTGCTGTGTCTTGTAGAAGCGTCCAATTTTGACATTTTCTTCTGGAGAGTGAGTTGAGGAAATGCAAAGAATCCACTGTGGGTGTGTAATAAGTGACAAATTAGCTTACATTTCCACACACTCTGCAGGAAAATGTCACATCAACAATTACAGGGTTTTAGTTTATAGTGTAATTGAGTTTTTCCTAAGCACATGTTTTTTTTCCCAAAACACTTAGGTAAGATGTCTACTGGCACCCGGGAGGGGATTGACCTTGTCATTAGAATATTTTAGGACAATTATAGTAATTTCATAATATTATATTCTTTTAAACTTCAACTTCACTCCGTTTCTGGACTGTGTCATCAACATTGATTGCGTTGCATCAGCGAGGTTCTCCAACAGCACCAGAGCAGCTTCCATTACGCACGGCTGTGGTTTTTTATAGCGCCCGTACCACTAATTCATCACATGTACCTGTAAACCTTCATTGCAGTGATATCTCAATCAACATTATTAAATGTCAGAAGGATGATCAATGATGAAGTTATAGCACTTATATTGACTTTTCAAAGTGATTCACAATTCAGAATAAAATTACAAGACTGACACAGAGAAAAGTATGCTTAAACAATGTTGACTACAAGGTTACTTGTCAAACCTCATATTTCATGTCCACTTTATCATATCACCCACAGCTATCTCTAGACAACTGTGTACACTTGGTCTGAAGTCTGTGTGTGGTGCATTCTTCTTTTAGAAATATCAGTTTATGTGGGAAATGTCCCCCCATTTCTGTTTTTAATTAACCAACTATAATTGTTGTATCCAACACATATTTATAGAGCTAAGCAGTTGATTTCATTAGCTTAATTACTCTGTGTTTCTAAACAGCAGGACACAGGAGAACACGTCTATATATTGGTGTTTTACAATTGTGTTAAAGCAAACAAACATGGATTAACTAAATGACCATATAGCCTTTCATTGAGGCTATAAATTCAGGGTTAAAAAACACAGACACATCACACTTCCTTCATGGCATGTTTAAATACAGTCTTTTATTTGGCTTTTTTTTTTGGAATTTTTAATTGATCTAAACAGCATGCAGCATCTGATTTAGCAGGCACAGAAATGCCAGATTTTGCTTTTGGGTGGTACATAGTTAGGTCATGTAGAGACCGAATGCCTTGACTCGGCTGAACCTGCAAATCAACAATTAATCTCATCATGTCGTATTAGCAGACTGCGCCATAATACAGGTGCCTGCTAATAAACAAATATTCTAGGACACACCCAAGAGACCATCTATGGCGGCAGTGATTGGGCCAACATGACCTCTGTTGTCCTTTATAAGGAGGATGTTGAGGGTGAAATGAACCAAATTGTGTTCGTCTGGATCTAGGTCATTCTCAGCTCTTGTTTACCTGTTTTGCTTTTCTTAAGGATCTTGACTGCAACATTTTCTTACATTTGGCCATTGGCACGACAGATGCTATAAGCATCTGTTGTGCCAATGGCCAAATTTCCTTTATATCTAGCTTTCCATTCTGTTTTATCATGTCATATGTGTCGTATGGTGGTGCAAGCAAGCAGACCTGGAAAACATAAAGGCAAAGCTCTGTGGAAAACTCTCAACACATTCTTTACTCAAGCAGAGCCATATACTGTATGTAATACTGTCTTTACACCATTAAAACTGCTGTGCATTGTCGCATTGGCACCATATTTCAGCACATTAGCTTTAAAATGAAATGATAACTATGGTGTTAAAACCTGAATGACTAACTCAAAAAGTTTTTTTTTAAAGTTAGCTGAATATAGTTAGCTGAATACCTAATATTTCTTTTATTATTTATTTTTCATATCTGTATACCCCTGACAGTATTTAGTAATTATTTTATTTAGATGAATAAAGTCTGAGCTTAAAGTATAGCAATGTGTACCCCTCGTATTGGTAACACAGTTATTAGACCCCATGTAATACTTCGGAAGAGAGTAGAGTGGCTGAAAGTCTCTGCTACTCTAATGGTAAGCTACAATTGTTGATAGTGTGAGAAAGACAATCAAGGACAGCCTCCCTTGTGTTTGCATTTGATTGGCTACTCAGCCAATCACTCATCACTCAACCCTTTGTTTTATTGGTTTATCGGTGCTGTCTTTTAACACCCATTTACTTGTATTAGATGGAGGCGGGATCAAGAGGAAGTTAGTGTTGAATTAGTGTGTATTGTGTAGAGGCAGATGTAGCACAATAAGTCACATGCTGACTATTGAACAAGGTGATTTCCTGAATGCTAGTGTAAAATATTTATAGAGTTCTCTAAATGTTTTCCCTGTTTATTAAATATATATTTATATATGTAAATTAAATATGAGAGGACAGCTTTATTCATTACCAATGTCATAGTCAGTCTGTACTACCATTAAATCATCAACAGGTGTCAGTGTTGCTGTGTGGACACATGGACGTGTGGACAGCATGCAAGCATGGAGAGGCACAAGAAAGTCTGGTGTCATCTTAACAGAAAATGAGAATCTCTGTGTATGAGATGAGATGGACTCAGAAGTGCTGTGTAGCGATTGTCAACTTAAACTAATGTTTTCACATTTTAGTAGCTACCTCTAAAGATTCTGATTCAAATAATGCCTTTGTGACCTCCAACCAAGATCTACATGATGGACCATCAATTGCTGGTTTACTTTTTGAATCATATACTACAAAAAGTGACAGCCATATTTCTTCTGACATAACAACAAATATGAATCTTTGTGTAAATATTATGAACATGCTGCCACACATGTTTGTATCCGTTAAAATGAATCAAATGAAATACAAGACGGTTATTTTCATTCAAAAATGCAGAATTTAGCTTGAACATTGAATGGCTATGTGCGTTGTACTGTAGTTTGTGCATGTGCATGTGCATGTCAGTGATGGGGCCTTGCACTCGGCTCTGCATGTAATATCTTCTAACAGTGTGTTATAAAGTCGTCTGAGACAGGCCTCTGCTGACGCTAATGTGCTGCAGTTAGAATCATGACAAAGAAGCACTTCTGTGTGTGTGTGTTAGGGGATCATGCAGAAAGAGAGTTAAAAACCAGTGCAGTGCATTGCACTTTTAGTCCCTGCCCATCAGTGTGTCACTCTGTTGACACATAGGTGTGATTAGAAGGCTGAGGTCAGTCAAAGACCTCGTTTTCCCGAAACATGACCATCCCAGCATTCCACAGCTCAGCATCACACTGATACAAACAATGTTTTCCAGTCAGGCAGATGCACTCTCTTCAAGTCACGTATTTACTCTGCAAAACGTTTGCTCTTCTGCTTAATGTCACAGTCTGATTGGTCATGGGCATGTAGGGGAAATCGTTTCCACTGGCAATGCGAGCACAAATGCATAAAGGAGGCATGGCACACATGGAAAGAAATAAAGTAAAAGAGGTGCACTACACTGATCTTACATTTCAAAGTCAATTTACTATTGATGGGGCGTACCACCAACAGTTGTATAATGTCTTCTGTCTGAGAAAATGATTCAAGTGACTTCACCCGAGTATCCCAGGATGGGAAGTCTGGGACAGGATGGGACATGAAAGATGTGGGTGTTTAGTCAGCAGCAAGTCAGCCTCTGCTGTGTCACTTTTGACCCTTTTTTAAATCTGTCATCTGCAAGTCCCTCAGTCTTATATAAGTGCAGTTCTAAATTGCTGGAGTACTCATTTAAAACCAAATGTACATGCCTAGATGCATGTAGATAGATTTTCTGTTGTTTGGTGTCAGTCAGTGAAAGAGTCTAGCAAGCTGACATTTAAATAGAAATGTTGAAGATTATTCTATGTGCATGAGCAGAAAATTCACATGAAGGAGACCACTGAATGCCTCATAGCGCACATTAAGGCTGCAGACGTGTGTCTTGACGTGTGTCCTGTTCACAGTAGAGGCAGAGGAGTAGCGACCAACAAGGTGAAGGATGTCCTGTAGATGATACAGACATGTTGGTGTGTGTGTGTAACCAACATTCGCCTGCAGGCACCTGGCTCACAGCTGCCACATGAAATTCATATGTTGCCTTTTCACTTCCATCAAATTTATCTCAATCTGTTTTAATTAGGACTGAGTTTAAGCTGAAAAGCCATAATGAAGTCATGTGGATGTGTACCTTCAGCTGAGTCAGTCACTAACAGGGCATGTACTGTATGTATATGATACATGACTTTATGAATGTCAGTGAAAGTGTGTGAGTATGTGTAAATAAAACACCTAATGTGTCAGTGTACGTCATCATCATAGCACAGTAGTGACAATCCTCTAGGCTATTTAAAGTCTGTTTATTTGTGGACTGGGTACTCGTGTTTATCATCTGTGCTATTTATTGTACTGTGTTCATTGTGTGTGGGTGTGTGTATGTGTGTTTATTCTTAGTTATATCAGTCTGTCACAGATCTCATTATCTTCCTGTTTCGTGCTCTGAGCCAGACAATACAGCTGCCGTCACTAGCTATCTGTGGGCACTGAGATATCTAACACGATGCAGTAAGTTCTCAAGTCACACCAACAGACCGTTTCTTTCAGTCTGCAATCACACAGTCCAGTTTAAACACCTGCCTAAACATAGATGATCTACATTTTATGCTTCAAAGAGAGGCATTACTAGCCAAAGACAAACTGAGTGCAGAACCGCTGCAACACTGTTTAATGTTGTAGGAACAATGCAAAATTAAAAACAAATGTAGGCACATTCTGGCTTATATTGTGCACTCGCTACAAATCAAACAATCTGCAGAGGAGTCTATACAATTTTTGGAGTTTGGTCCAGATATACTGTCTGGTCTGCGTGTTCATGCTTTAGCACACGGTTCATTATTATTTAAAGTCAACATCCACTTGTAGTATTTGTTCAGTTCGTCCCTTTTTTAATGTTGACTCTTTTTGTTTTCTGCCATTTGGACCTGTATCTCCCTGCCTGTTATCTGTTTGCTGCCAGTAAGCTTCCAATAAATCACTTAAGTCATCATGCTGCCTTATCTGTCTGCATTTGGGTCCTTTCCCTGTTCCCTGCTTGCCAACTTGTGACAAACTGTTTAATTATGTGACTCAGATTTAAAGTAAAAGATTTAAAGTGTTGTAGCTATTTAGTCACGTGTTTTATCTTGTATTTTTAGCTTGAAATGTAAAAACGCTTGAAAAAACTTACCTTTGAGATGTCAGGATTGCAACCATTCTTTTGGTCCTAAACAGAGTCATTGAGTCTTTGACCCAAAAACCACCATCCCAGCTCACTCACAGGTCACTTTCCAGTCAAGGCTGGGTGGGGCATCTGACTCGCTATTTTTATGATAAGATAATGTGAAGTATCTCTTAACAAGACCAAGAGTCAACAGCTATTCTAGTTGACATGTGACTGTACTTAGACACAGCGGTGCTTTGAGATAAATGTCTGCATGCTAACATGCTCACAATGACAATGCTAACATGCTAAGGTTAAGCAGGTGTGATGTTTACCATGTTCACCATCTTACTTGAGCATATTTGCATTCTTACTTTTGCTAATTAGCACAAAGTACAGCTGAGGCTAATGTGAATGTTGTTGCTTTTTTGTTAGTTTGGCAACCTGACTGAACAAGACCACAAACAACTGAGAAGGACAGTAAAAACAGCTTAAAAAATCATAGGAACATCACTGCCATAGCTTCAGGACATTTACACTACCCGCTGCAGAAGGAAGGGCCTAAGTATTATGGAGGACACCAGCCACCCAGCACATGGTCTGTTCTCACTCCTTCCCTCAGGAAAATGCTTACAGAGCAACACAGTTTTTACCCCCAGGTGGTCAGAATAATGAACAGTAGGCACTCGCAGTGACTTATTATTTCCTGGTATTTATTAATTATATATGGTTTTAAGTGCTGAGAGAGCCAGGGCACATGCATTTCATTGCATCTGGATGTACATGGTACTTTTTAAGTGACAACAAACTTGAACCTTGATAAGTGAAGAAGTGACTGGATTTTACTCCTCCAGTGGCTGCACTCAGTGTCACAGCCCTTGACATGCTCACTCCCTAACACACATACACATACACATCAACGTATACAGCAACAAAGACTTCAAAGGGGATGAGAAGCTCACTTTGGACTATCACTCACACACTGCAAACACACACAGAGTGGGTGTATGTATGTGTGTGTCGGTTTTTGGTAAGTGATGTCAGAGATCACCGAGGGAGGTAATGGGGTGTGAGGGGGCAGTCTTGTGCTGTATAAATACAGGACTATGATGGACACCAAGCATGAAAAGAAGAGTGTAAAGACACTTAAGGACACTCGGAGCAACATTTTATACGACTTTAATAGGAAGAAGATCTGCGATGGCCAACCACAAGGGTTAGTGATTCTATCTATCTATCTATCTATCTATCTATCTATCTATCTATCTATCTATCTATCTATCTATCTATCTATCTATCTATCTATCTATCTATCTATCTATCTATCTATCTATCTATCTATCTATCTATCTATTATTGTTAATGCTTCTTGTCTACATCTCATGCTCCCTCTTTCTCTGCAGTCCATCTTACAAACTTTATGGGAGATTATGATGTGTGTGAAAAATGTGCTGATTTATGACTCGACACATGGGTGTGATATGACCCATCCTAATTTCTGCAACAAATACAAGCCTAGCTAGGACAGGGATCAGGCTGGCCAACCGAGGCTGTGTTTTCAAAACCAGAATTTAAATAATTTCTTTGGCAGCCGGGAAAAACCACAGTTATGCAACGGTACATTTAGTGAGCTACATTTATGGTTCAAACACATTTAGCTTCACAAATTTAGCATTTATTAAATGCAATTTACAGGAAAAGTTCGACATTTCGGGAAATATACTTATTCACTTTCTTGCAGGGAGTTAGATCTCTCACGTCTGAACAGAAAATATGAAGTCACAGCGAGGACATGTTTAGCTTAGCTTAGCATAAAGACAGGAAATGGGGGAAACTACTACCTTGGCTCTGTCCAAAGGTAATCAAATCTGCCTATCAGTACCTCTAAAGCTCACTAATTAACAGGACATGTCTTGGTGGGGGCTCTTCTAGTTGCCTGGCAGCCTCATGGTGATGACAAGACTCCAGGAAGTCACTGTGTCCGGCCAAAAACAGTTGCATAAACCCCAAATTGTCATTTTGACACTTAGGTTTTTGTATGGATTAAAAAATAAGATATAAGGTGTTAATTAGTGAGCCTTAGAGGTGTTGGCAGGTTGATTTTGTTACCTTTGTACAGTCAGGGTAGCTGATTCCTCCCCTTTCCAGTCTTCATGCTAAACTAAGCTGTCTACTGGCTGTAGCTTCATGTTTACTGTATACTGAGTTGTTTTGATCTTTTTTGAAAGCAAATAAGTGTATTCCCCAAAATGCTGAACTGTTCCTTTAAAGAGAGCACGTTTATTGAAGACGACAACTTGATCATCAAGTTCAGCTTGTGACTTGTGAACACAATGCAACTCTGAGAAAGGTCACAACTTAACTAAGGCTGTCAGACAAATGTAGTGGAGTTAAAAGTATAACATTTGCCTCTGAGATGTATAAATAGATAAAGCTGCATAAAATGGAAATACTCAAGTAAAGTACAAGTACCTCAAACTTGTACTTAAATACAGTACTTGAGTAAATGTACTTAGTTACATTCCATCAGTGAACTTTGGGGAAACTCTTCCATCACTGTTAATATTTTGTTTAGCAACAAGACAGCCAACCACAGACAGAGTTTTTGCATACTGGTTGTTGAACTTTGTTGGTCCTGCCAGGTTTGATTATTGATGTGCATCTGAGAAGTCACGAAAACAACTTGGCTCACCGCACCAGGGAGATTGATCGGGAGCGCCTGATTGTCCGCGGGGTCAGCCCTTCTCCATAACTTTGCAGTGCTCTGACTCTCTGCCCCCCAAACACCACCTGGAACTGGTCCTGCACCTTGGTGAGTTTAGTTTTTTGGGATTTAGCCTGATAGTGTTCTGATGCAACTTTGCTTTGCTAATCCAAAACTATTCACTGTTTACAAAGGCACGGTGAAACATTATACACTGCTCTATTTTGTCTCTGTACCCACATTTTGAAAAAGCAAGAAGAAATACAAACAATACTTTAATCAGTCGTAGAAAAGGTTCCAGTCGTAGTCATCTGTACACTGTTTTCAGAATCAAGACGTTTTGGCTCCCATCCGGAAGTCATTCTCAATACTTTAATCAGTATGAATTTTAAGACATAAGGACTTTAGCCTGTCCTGTGTCCTGTGGACTGGATTGTACTATTATCTTCCAAATAGGCACCATATTCTCTACTAACTTTAAATAACTAGTAACTTTTACAAGATTTACAACCAGTTCATAGCTACAGCATAACAATGAGGCTACTAGCACATATGTGCAGTGTGAGGTGACAAGGCTAGGCAAGAAGGTTGGCTGAGAGTTAGGATAGCAAGTTAGCTTATATTGATTCACAACACTCAATTCCTGCTGAACAAACACGTTTCACACATCAAGCTATAACCAACACCTCTACACTGCAAATATGTAGCCTCTGCTTTCTCATCTGCATAATAGTCTTTTAGATGGTTACACATGATTACACAGGTTCAAACTAGTACAAACCGAGGAAATATCACTTCATTGGCTGTGTTCATTATAATGAAGGAACATGTCACCCAGTGCAACAGTGTGGCTCACTGATTGTTTTTAATAGTGTTTTGGACACCAATGAAGCTCCATGGCACAGAGGAGTAAGCTATATCAGGCTTTGGATACACAGGCTTGTTAGTTACTTGTTACTTGCTGGTAGGATCATTTGGGATTTATTGAGAAAAATGTAATATCGCCAGCCTCCTTTAATAATAAACAGCTTTCACAAGATGGCCCACCAGGGTGTAGCTAGATATTCTCAGTCCCATGAAAAGAATAGTGAACACATTTAGGATTAAAGTGTACATGTTAAACCTCAATTAGGGGAAAAAAGGTTTGTGAAGAGCTGGAGAAGGATAGAGCAGTCCTTAACCCAAACCACAGTGTCCTCTGTAAACTAGCTGGTAAAACTGTTGTCTTGTCACGAATCCTCCCTTTAATTTAAAGTGGCAAAATGCATTTGCCTCACTTTTCTTACACAGAGCACTAATTTCATTCTATGACATCGTGCTAATTTTAACAATATTTTGATTCTCCGAGCATGCTCAGAGCCTGGAGATTCACTGGAGGTTCCTGAGGGAAAGAAAATACATGCTCTTCTTGCACTGTTGATTTTGTGATACCATCCCAGACAAACAGCAAGAAGATCAATTAATGGTACAACTTTATAAATTAAATGAACTTTTTTATGTTTCTTCAGGTAAGAGAGACGAGGTGGTGATCAAGGTTCAGAAGGAGCGCGGGGACGGAGACAAGTGGTGGTTTAGCCAACAAGCAGCGCAGGATGAAATGCTGCTGACTCTGCACAGTCCAGCAGACGCCATCATTGGCCAGTACTGTCTGGCTGTGTTGATGATGTCACCACACGGACACATTGTAGAGAGTACTGATGAAATTAAGTTCCACCTGCTCTTTAACCCGTGGTGCAAAGGTAAAACATAAAGCCAAGTGCATACACTCTCTGCTTTTTCTCCAAGAGGTCAAACTAAGTGCATTCACATACTGCAGCTTCTAAACTTTATCATGCAGCTCCTGACATCTTGAGTTTGTACTCAGTGTCAGAATCAAACATGTGACTTGATTCGGCCACTCAGCAGAAACAAAAAACAAAACAAACTGGATGTGTTATCTCTATGACTCAGCAGGGGTTTCTACCTTCATCCCCTCACCTGATTGGTGCACCCATCACAAATATATAAACCATACGACAGGTTCCCGTCACCACATATCAACCTGACTGAGCATCTGTTTCCTGTGTGTCTCAGCTTGAGTGACATAGAGTTTCTAATATGGAGCATCTGCATCTGTCTGTTTGATCTGTATTGAATGTTAATGTTTGTTATTCCATTGGCACAAGGACAGAAGTAAACTCATGGTCTTCTGTGTGTGTGTGTGTGTGTGTGTGTGTGTGTGTGTGTGTGTGTGTACCAGATGATGTGGTGTACCTCCTGATGAGAGTCTGCTCCAGGAGTATGTAATGAATGAAGATAGAGAGATTTACATGGGTACCTGGGACCACATCAAAAGCATTCCCTGGAATTACGGACAGGTAACACACACTCTCACATACACATTGTGTGAATGGGATGAGTATGTCTGTCTGTCAGGCCAGTAGGTGGCCTGTGTGAATTGTCACAGCAGTGTGACAGCAGAGACTCAGGGGATCAGGAAATCTGTTTGTTGGACGGAGGAAACTTCTGGACGGGAGGTGTCAAAATGTAACCAAACCACACAAACAAGGGCTTGTCCCTTCACAGCTCAGAGAGCAGAGAAGAAGACAAACAGGCAGGCAAACAGATAGATGGCAGACAGACAGTCAGAAGGTGGTGTAACAGACACACACATACACACAGACCGACCAATGGAAAACAAATGTGATTTGAAATCTGTTTTAAAAAAGTTGAGAAGCCTCTCCTTGTCAACAACCAAGCTTTTCTTTTCTTTGTTCCTCTCACGTTTTACTCTCTCTCTCTCAGTTTGAGGACTACGTGATGGACATCTGTTTTGAAGTCCTGGACAACTCCAAGGATGCCCTGAAAAACTCAGAGATGGACATTGAGCACAGGTCCGACCCGTCTATGTCAGCAGGATGATCACTGCGATGGTGACGATCTCTTCTACTCGCTGCTGAAACAATACTGACAGTTTAACAACAGTACAAGAAATAAACATTTGCATTGTAACACATATGATACTTCCAACCAATGATCCAACCAATATGCAGTTCATGAAAGCTTGACATTCAATGTTGTAAACACCTGGAGTCTTGTAGCTCCTTCCCAGGAAACACTCTCAAAATAGCTACTGAATCTTCATCAATAGAAACTGTTTGATTGACAAATGATACCTACATACGGTCCTATACACATATTGTCATGCAGTGACTCACAGCTTTAAAGATGTCTCCTCGACATGTTGTCTCCACCTGTCCAGGTGAACTCTAACGGTGACAGGGGTGTGCTGACCGGTCGCTGGAACGAGCCGTACTCTGGCGGAGTCGCACCGTATCGATGGACCGGCAGCGTGCCGATCCTCCAACAGTGGAGCAAGGCCGGGGTAAAGGCGGTCAAATATGGCCAGTGCTGGGTGTTTGCTGCCGTTGCCTGCACAGGTGAGGCGATCACGCAGATTTCACTGTTGCATGATTCAAGGAGATAAGGAAAAACACGTGTTTTCAGGAGTAATTGCTACTCACTGTATAAGGCATGTTTTTAAAGGAATTCTTTTGGGAAATACGCTTATTTGATTTCTTTCCGAGAGTTAGATAAGATGACTGATACCACTCTCATATCTGTACGGTAAATATGCAGCTGCAGCCTGCAGCCGGCTAACTTAGCTTAGCATAACGTGTGTGTCCAATACTCTAGGTAGGTAGGAACAAAGGAATGAATTGTCCCAGTCTGATGTGTGTCATCTTCACAGTGCTGCGCTGTCTGGGAATCCCAACACGCCTCATCACCAACTACGCTTCAGCCCATGATGTCGATGGAAACCTCTCTATAGACTTCCTGCTGAATGAAAGACTGGAGAGCTTTGACAGAAGAGACAAAAACGACAGTAGCTGGTAGGAACACACACACACACACACACACGCGCGTGCGCAATTTAGTAGAAGACATTACATTATCTATTGTAATGTGATGCCTTTTTTCTCATCTCCTCTCCTCATGATTTCAGGAACTTCCACTGCTGGGTCGAGTCCTGGATGAGGAGAGATGATCTCCCCAAAGGAAATGATGGCTGGCAGGTTTTGGACCCCACCCCTCAAGAACTGAGTGATGGTACATTCCTCATTTGTAACCTAATCTCTTTTATTCACCTCTCTCTCTTCACCTTATCGGTCTGTCCATGTTTTAAGAGACATTTCTCACCCTATCTACCTTGAAAACTGTAAAAATGTTCATACCACCTGTTGATTGTTGTCTTTCATCTCTATAAACCGTTCTCAGGACTGTCACTGCTGGCTTTCTTTGGTATCATATAATTGTGACATTTTGGATTAAAATCTGATTGGTGTGTCCTATTGACCTGATAATCAAACTGAATTACCATCGTTAAAAATCAGAGGCTTGTTTCCTGTCAATGCGCCAACTATCTAATGGTGCAGATTTTAATGCTTAAAAGAAATCCATGGCAGAATGAAATTTTGCTCTTCAGGTGAGTTTTGCTGTGGTCCGTGTCCAGTGACGGCCATCAAGGAGGGAAATCTGGGAGCAAAGTACGACGCTCCGTTTGTATTCGCTGAGGTGAATGCTGACATCATCTACTGGATCGTCCAACGAGATGGCCAACGGCAGAAGGTGACTGACTTTTGTTTTGTTCTTCAAAATCAGGACTTAGGCAGAGATAAATCATTTGGTTTAAAATAAGATTTATAGTTGAGATTCATATTTTCTCAAGTTAAAAAGAGCCATCTTTAAGAATTAAAAAGATTTAATGATGATGATGAACGTCATATTTGTTACAGATCAAAGTGGACCAGCAGAGTGTGGGGAGGAACATCAGCACCAAAAGTGTTTATGGCGACCACAGAGAAGATGTCACTCTACACTACAAATATCCTGAAGGTTAGCTGAAAAGTCGTACACAGAGGAGTAGGTAGAACAGGGTCAGTGATTGCAGAAATTTACAGCAGTCACATTCGTTGTCATGGACCAACGTCTTTTCAACAGGCTCCAACAAGGAGAGAGAGGTGTACGAGAAGGCGGGACGCCGGGTCACCGAGCCGACCAATAAGAGCGCAGAACCAGGAGAACTGCAGCTGTCAATCAAGCATGCTAAGCCTGTATTTGGGACAAACTTTGATGTGATTGTTGAGGTATGGAGTGCTCAGGCTGTAGCTGAATGATGGATGAAATGATAAAATGAGTCCATTAATTCACACACAGTGAATCTGTTGTGTGGGTGTAGATTGTGTTTTCTTTTTGTATTTTGCTTGGTTTCTGTAAATTCAGTGAATCAAGGTCCGAGTGATGATGACTCCATTCTGTCCGCAGGTGAAGAATGAAGGAGGCAGAGACGCTCATGCTCAGCTGACCATGCTGGCCATGGCTGTAACTTACAATTCTCTCCATCGGGGGGAGTGCCACAGACAAACAATCAGCGTGACTGTTCCAGCTCACAAAGGTTAGTAGCTCAGATAAACCCACAAAGGCCTCTGGTGCAGACGTACTGTAAAACAACAGTGCTGCTGTGTCTTACCTGCACACTTTTCCCTCTTCTTACTATTTTGCAGCAGCATGATGTACCATTTTCCTGTTTAATACTGTGTTTGTGTGTGCGTGTGTGTGTGTGTATGTGTGTATTCAGCCCACAAGGAAGTGCTGCGTCTGCACTATGACGACTATGTCAGGTGTGTCTCTGAGCATAATCTGATCAGGGTGAAAGCGTTCTTAGAGGCTCCGGGGGAGAACGAACCCATCATGAGCGTGGCCAACATCCCACTGACCATGCCTGAACTTCTCGTAGAGGTGGGTACACACAAAGGTCGTAGTTGGACTATGAAAGTATTTCTATGGTTGGACATCTTTGATCTTTTTTGGGCTGAGGAAAGAAGGAACCAGGGTCTAAATTTTGTTCCTCTGCCACAGTTCCTCCCTGCTCTGGGGGTAGAATTTTCAGATTTCACAATAACTCGTGTTGTTGTTTCCTTAAACGTGAAATTTGTGTATCAAACAACAATATCCTTTTTTAATCTGTGTTTTGGACTAATTTACCTTATCTATACGGTTCTTTAGATGCGATGGAAACCCAAAAGGGACATTTAGTTCCTGATTTAGTGCCTGAGTTCAGTTGCTGTGGCTCCGTAGTACCTGAAATTTTTCTGCGAAGCCTTTTGATGTTTTGCATTTTGAGATTGGAAAGTGTGATGTCCTACACTGTGAGTTGTACCCTTATATACTCCCATGAAACACAGAGCTGTCTCCTCTTTCTCCAGGTGCCTGGGAAGGCTGTTGTACGGGAACATGTGACAGCCTACATCTCCTTCACCAATCCTCTACCAGTTCCTCTGAAGGGTGGTGTTTTCACTGTGGAGGGCGCCGGCCTACTGTCTGCCACTGAGCTCCATGTTAAGTAAGTACTGCATCAGCTACCTTCACTACGAGGCATGTGCAGAGAATTGACAGGCAATATACAAACTCCTTACATCACTGCATATATCACATACTGTATACTGTCTCAATATCCAAACACCCAACATGAATTTAAAAATGAGGTCTAGACTGACACTAGCTGACAGCCTGGTCTCCAAAAACTAGCAGTGTTCGATTAGTCGGTCTTGTTGTCTAACACCTTGGTCCAGAGTGAAATAAACTATTAATAAACTATTGGCCATTCATTCATTCATAAGCATTTTTCATGTAACGTGACAACAGATCAAAATTTCAATACTTTCATTTCATGACAGGACCTCAAAAACAAAATAAAATAAAGGTCAAGCATTCATCTCTCTCTCTCTTTTCTCTTTTCGTTTTCAGTGGTTACATAGTTCCAGGCCAGAAGGTGTCTGTCAAGCTTTCCTTCTCACCCGTGCGGGCCGGGGTGAGGAAGCTCCTGGTGGACTTCGACTCTGACAGACTGAAGGATGTGAAGGGAGTCGCCACTGTGGTAGTCCGCAAGAAATATACCCCTGTAATTACTGGACTTAATTAAAAACCTTTGAGTCAACTGAAAGTGACACATCTCATATTGTGAGATAACGTGACATTTCCTGGATGTGAGAGGAGCAGCCGCCCAGGTTAAATGTAAAGAATGGGATCTGATGAAAAGAAAATATAAAAGGTAACTGCCAAAATGAAAGCAGCCGCTAAGTATTATAACAGTGTCCTGTATATGCAAATCAGTTCTATTTAAATGATAGTTGTGTCTGCCAGGATGACTGCGTCACTATTCACAAAGGAATGCTTTTTGTTTCTGTACCTCTTTTATGTACCATTTCATTTCTTGTATTTCTTACTTGACTGAATGGCCAAATTTAAGATGTTTCCTTCTGTCTTCGTTCCCTTCTTCTGGTCCAAATCACAACTGTTTTTTTGTCCCTGATTATTAAATGAAGTGAAAACCATCAGGGCCCCGAGTCATGAACAGCAGGGTTAAAAACATTGTGGAGACGGTGTAGTCCCTCATTCGTCCAGGAGTGTTCTATCGTAGAAAAGGTTTCAGTCGTAGTCATCTGGACACTGTTTTCAGAATCAAGACATTTCGGCTCCCATCCAGAAGTCATTCTCAATTGTGAAAAAATGGAATGGGAACTCAGAAATTTAAGCTACTCTGTGTTACATAAGCCCTGCCCTCAGGAAGGAGTCTACCTGACAGATAGTCAGATAGACTCCTTCCGTCTTGATTCTGAAAACAGTGTCCAGATGACTATCTATTGATCAAGCCAGATGAAACTAACCTCTTAGCTAAACTTAAAGCATGCCTTAAGGACATAAAGACCTGGATGACCTGCAACTTTCTGATGTTAAACTCTGACAAAACTAAAGTTAATGTACTTGGCCCCAAACACCTCCGAGACACATTATCTAAAGATACAGTTACTCTAGATGGAATTGCCCTGGCCTCCAGCAGCACTGTAAGAAACCTCAGTGTTATCTTTGATCAGGATTTATCCTTTAACTCCCACATGAAACAAACTTCAAGGACTGCCTTTTTTCACCTACACAACATTGCAAAAGTCAGCACATCCTGTCTCAAAATGATGCCGAAAAACTAGTGCATGCATTCGTTACTTCTAGTTTGGACTATTGCAATTCCTTATTATCAATAAGTCCCTTAAGACTCTTCAGTTGATCCAGAATGCTGCAGCACATGTACTGACAAGAACTAGGAAAAGAGATCATATTTCTCCAGAATTAGCTTCTCTGCACTGGCTCCCTGTAAAATACAGAATAGAATTTAAAATCCTTCTCCTCACCTACAAAGCTCTTAATGGTCAGGCACCATCGTATCTTAAAGCTCATAATACCTTATTACCTGACTAGAACACAGCACTCCCAGGATGCAGGGTTACTTGTGGTTCCAAGAGTTTCCAAAAGTACAATGTGAGCCAGAGCCTTCAGTTATCAAGCTCCTCTCCTGTGGAATCAGGTCCCAGTTTGGGTTCGAGAGGCAGACACCATCTCCACATTTAACAGTAGACTTAAGGCTTTCCTCTTTGATAAAGCTTATAGTTAGGGCTGGCTTGGGTGAGTCTTGAACCATCCCTTAGTTTTGCTGCTACAGGCCTAGACTGCCGGGAGATTTCCTATGATGCACCTCTTTCTTCTCTCTTTCTCTCCCTCTCCATCTGTATGCATTTTTATCCCATTACTGCATGTTACTAACTCGACATCTTCTCTCTCCTGTAGTTTTGGGCTTTCTCGTTTCTCTCCTCTCTCCTTCTGTCGCTTTCAGCAGGTATTTCTGCCTCTGGAGCTGCAGAGACTGGATCTGTGGTTGTGGGCCAATGCTGCCCCAGTGTTCCTGCTCGACAACTGTTACTACAGTTGTTGTTATTGGCTCTGTTACTAATACTGTCATTATTTTTCCTATAGCTTTCATTCCTATTATTATTATTATTATTATTATTAATCTATTAATATTACCACTACAATTACATTACTACTATTTTAAAAATTCTAGGTGGTATTTGCATTGTGCCTCCCTCTCCCTCCTCTCTCTCTCTCTCTCTCTCTCTTTCTCTCTCATAACCTAACACTGCAGCGTTGGATGGCCACCCACCACTAAGTCTGGTTCTGCTCGAGGTTTCTGCCTCTTAAAGGAAGTTTTTCCTTGCCACTGTCACCAAGTGCTTGCTCATGGTGGGATTTGTTGGGTCTCTGTAAATAATAATATAAAGAGTACGGTCTAGACCTGCTCTATAAGAAAATTGCAATGAGATAACTTCTGCTATGAATTGGCGCTCTAGAAATAAAACTGAATTGAACTGAATTGAATCCTTCATTGATATGCACAGCTCGCTTGGAAAGTCAGAAGTCTGAAAGCTGCAACCAATTTCTTTAATTACCATTTTCAGCGAAAAATTAAGCAACATTCCTCTGAATCACCTGTGTGGAGACCTTATAAAGACACTTCATCATGCATCTAGCTTAGCAGCAGTTTAGTGGCTGAACCTGTGCACGTTTTGACAATCAGGTTCAACTTTCTTCACAGCAGCATTACAGCTTAGCTGAACTTGCTGGAAAATGCAGATAGACGCTAAGCAACGCACCAACACACATTTAGAAATAATATTGCTACAATATTCGCCTATAAAGTCCTGTATTCAGCCTTCAAGCCTGTGTCCCCACTGTAAACCACATCTATTGGCACTATTGTAAATATTGTAAATACACATATTCAATACATAAACGAAAGCCTGATGTATGCACTTTAAGAAACCAAACATACAATCTTTATTGAAATAATACATACATTTCATATCAGCATCATCATATTGAAATCACACAGTAATTTGCAGAAATGAATTAAGATTAAGTGTTACATATAAAAGGATTGTCTTTGGTTCTTACAAATGGTGCTATAATTACACAGTTTGTTCCAATCATATTTTGAAATCAAGTAACAAAACATAAAACAACAGATTTTGTGTAACATTCATCTACCACTGCCACCAAAGTCTTTAGTACAGTATTTTCATCAGTACCTCTGGACAGAGTATGTGATGGACACAAATCAGATGTTGTATGAAATTGTTTCCTTCAACTTCAGCTATGTAAGTCAACATTTCCTCTTGCGAACAACCACAGTGGCGACTCCCTTCACATCCTTCAGTCTGTCAGAGTCGAAGTCCACCAGGAGTTTCCTCACCCCAGTCCGTACGGGCGAGAAGAAGAGATTGACAGACTTCTTCTGGCCTGGAGCTAAGTCACCACTGAAAAGAAATAAAAGAGACAGAGACACGAATGCTTGCGTTTATTTTGCAATTAATTTATCTGGACACTAAGAGCAGAGGGTCAAAGTAAGGGAAGGTAGGAGGACAGAGGAGGTGATAAAGAGGCAGAAAGAATGATAGAGAAAGCCTTTGAAAGAGATATGAATGGAGCTACATTTATTAAAATGACACACTTGCAAGGTTAAGATTGCAGAATGTCAAGTTACATTACATGCATGTTATGTCTGCTTTTGTCTACAAAATAAAATGGAGTCCAAATGAATGAATGAATGTGTGAAACTTTTCTATTACAAACTCATCTATTAGTCCACATTGTGAAAACCTTTTCTCACATAAATGTGAAATATGTTTGAAAATATTAACAATAAACCACAAATGCTCCTTTGTGTTGTTTGCCAAGTATGTTTTTCTATAGTAAGCATTCAAATTTAGGTGCAATTTAGTTATAGTAGTCACATTTGGAATCGCAGGATCATGCAATGCCCATTGGCCAAAAAAACTTTTCCTATACACAGTCAGAACAAAAAAAGGGCTTTAAAACAACACCTTTTTTTTCTGAGCGTCACAAATATTCCAAAATGACTCTCTTTACTATCAGCATGGTCCAATAAAAACTGAAAAGTCATGTTTGTATCCATCAAATGCATATTTAAATAATCAAACAACTCAGGTGAAAACACCTAACCAGCCCAACCTACTTACAGAGTTAATGTTAATTAGCTCGCTACAGCTGATAAAATCATCATATCAACAGCTGACATTTCAGCTGGGAAAATGAACGGTCGCTGGCAAAAAAATGAGAAGCCTGCTTTTGTCTAGTTATCTGAAATTACGTTTGAGTGGTAAATCCATCCAATGCAATGTTTGAGAGGTGTAGCTGTAGTAACTAAAGGGACAGGGCTTAGCTTAATTCACACTCAGTACTTACTTAACATGGAGCTCAGTGGCAGACAGTAGGCCGGCGCCCTCCACAGTGAAAACACCACCCTTCAGAGGAACTGGTAGAGGATTGGTGAAGGAGATGTAGGCTGTCACATGTTCCCGTACAACAGCCTTCCCAGGCACCTGGAGAAAGAGGAGACAGCTCTGTGTTTCATGGGAGTATATAAGGGTACAACTCACAGTGTAGGACATCACACTTTCCAATCTCAAAATGCAAAACATCAAAAGGCTTCGCAGAAAAATTTCAGGTACTACGGAGCCACAGCAACTGAACTCAGGCACTAAATCAGGAACTAAATGTCCCTTTTGGGTTTCCATCGCATCTAAAGAACCGTATAGATAAGGTAAATTAGTCCAAAACACAGATTAAAAAAGGATATTGTTGTTTGATACACAAATTTCACGTTTAAGGAAACAACAACACGAGTTATTGTGAAATCTGAAAATTCTACCCCCAGAGCAGGGAGGAACTGTGGCAGAGGAACAAAATTTAGACCCTGGTTCCTTCTTTCCTCAGCCCAAAAAAGATCAAAGATGTCCAACCATAGAAATACTTTCATAGTCCAACTACGACCTTTGTGTGTACCCACCTCTACGAGAAGTTCAGGCATGGTCAGTGGGATGTTGGCCACGCTCATGATGGGTTCGTTCTCCCCGGAGCCTCTAAGAACGCTTTCACCCTGATCAGATTATGCTCAGAGACACACCTGACATAGTCGTCATAGTGCAGACGCAGCACTTCCTTGTGGGCTGAATACACACATACACACACACACACGCACACACAAACACAGTATTAAACAGGAAAATGGTACATCATGCTGCTGCAAAATAGTAAGAAGAGGGAAAAGTGTGCAGGTAAGACACAGCAGCACTGTTGTTTTACAGTACGTCTGCACCAGAGGCCTTTGTGGGTTTATCTGAGCTACTAACCTTTGTGAGCTGGAACAGTCACGCTGATTGTTTGTCTGTGGCACTCCCCCCGATGGAGAGAATTGTAAGTTACAGCCATGGCCAGCATGGTCAGCTGAGCATGAGCGTCTCTGCCTCCTTCATTCTTCACCTGCGGACAGAATGGAGTCATCATCACTCGGACCTTGATTCACTGAATTTACAGAAACCAAGCAAAATACAAAAAGAAAACACAATCTACACCCACACAACAGATTCACTGTGTGTGAATTAATGGACTCATTTTATCATTTCATCCATCATTCAGCTACAGCCTGAGCACTCCATACCTCAACAATCACATCAAAGTTTGTCCCAAATACAGGCTTAGCATGCTTGATTGACAGCTGCAGTTCTCCTGGTTCTGCGCTCTTATTGGTCGGCTCGGTGACCCGGCGCCCCGCCTTCTCGTACACTCTCTCTCCTTGTTGGAGCCTGTTGAAAAGACGTTGGTCCATGACAACGAATGTGACTGCTGTAAATTTCTGCAATCACTGACCCTGTTCTACCTACTCCTCTGTGTACGACTTTTCAGCTAACCTTCAGGATATTTGTAGTGTAGAGTGACATCTTCTCTGTGGTCGCCATAAACACTTTTGGTGCTGATGTTCCTCCCCACACTCTGCTGGTCCACTTTGATCTGTAACAAATATGACGTTCATCATCATCATTAAATCTTTTTAATTCTTAAAGATGGCTCTTTTTAACTTGAGAAAATATGAATCTCAACTATAAATCTTATTTTAAACCAAATGATTTATCTCTGCCTAAGTCCTGATTTTGAAGAACAAAACAAAAGTCAGTCACCTTCTGCCGTTGGCCATCTCGTTGGACGATCCAGTAGATGATGTCAGCATTCACCTCAGCGAATACAAACGGAGCGTCGTACTTTGCTCCCAGATTTCCCTCCTTGATGGCCGTCACTGGACACGGACCACAGCAAAACTCACCTGAAGAGCAAAATTTCATTCTGCCATGGATTTCTTTTAAGCATTAAAATCTGCACCATTAGATAGTTGACGCATTGACAGGAAACAAGCCTCTGATTTTTTAACGATGGTAATTCAGTTTGATTATCAGGTCAATAGGACACACCAATCAGATTTTAATCCAAAATGTCACAATTATATGATACCAAAGAAAGCCAGCAGTGACAGTCCTGAGAACGGTTTATAGAGATGAAAGACAACAATCAACAGGTGGTATGAACATTTTTTACAGTTTTCAAGGTAGATAGGGTGAGAAATGTCTCTTAAAACATGGACAGACCGATAAGGTGAAGAGAGAGAGGTGAATAAAAGAGATTAGGTTACAAATGAGGAATGTACCATCACTCAGTTCTTGAGGGGTGGGGTCCAAAACCTGCCAGCCATCATTTCCTTTGGGGAGATCATCTCTCCTCATCCAGGACTCGACCCAGCAGTGGAAGTTCCTGAAATCATGAGGAGAGGAGATGAGAAAAAGGCATCACATTACAATAGATAATGTAATGTCTTCTACTAAATTGCGCACTTGCGTGTGTGTGTGTGTGTGTGTGTGTTCCTACCAGCTACTGTCGTTTTTGTCTCTTCTGTCAAAGCTCTCCAGTCTTTCATTCAGCAGGAAGTCTATAGAGAGGTTTCCATCGACATCATGGGCTGAAGCGTAGGTGGTGATGAGGCGTGTTGGGATTCCCAGACAGCGCAGCACTGTGAAGATGACACACATCAGACTGGGACAATTCATTCCTTTGTTCCTACCTACCTAGAGTATTGGACACACACGTTATGCTAAGCTAAGTTAGCCGGCTGCAGGCTGCAGCTGCATATTTACCGTACAGATATGAGAGTGGTATCAGTCATCTTATCTAACTCTCGGAAAGAAATCAAATAAGCGTATTTCCCAAAAGAATTCCTTTAAAAACATGCCTTATACAGTGAGTAGCAATTACTCCTGAAAACACGTGTTTTTCCTTATCTCCTTGAATCATGCAACAGTGAAATCTGCGTGATCGCCTCACCTGTGCAGGCAACGGCAGCAAACACCCAGCACTGGCCATATTTGACCGCCTTTACCCGGCCTTGCTCCACTGTTGGAGGATCGCACGCTGCCGGTCCATCGACACGGTGCGACTCCGCCAGAGTACGGCTCGTTCCAGCGACCGGTCAGCACACCCCTGTCACCGTTAGAGTTCACCTGGACAGGTGGAGACAACATGTCGAGGAGACATCTTTAAAGCTGTGAGTCACTGCATGACAATATGTGTATAGGACCGTATGTAGGTATCATTTGTCAATCAAACAGTTTCTATTGATGAAGATTCAGTAGCTATTTTGAGAGTGTTTCCTGGGAAGGAGCTACAAGACTCCAGGTGTTTACAACATTGAATGTCAAGCTTTCATGAACTGCATATTGGTTGGATCATTGGTTGGAAGTATCATATGTGTTACAATGCAAATGTTTATTTCTTGTACTGTTGTTAAACTGTCAGTATTGTTTCAGCAGCGAGTAGAAGAGATCGTCACCATCGCAGTGATCATCCTGCTGACATAGACGGGGTCGGACCTGTGCTCAATGTCCATCTCTGAGTTTTTCAGGGCATCCTTGGAGTTGTCCAGGACTTCAAAACAGATGTCCATCACGTAGTCCTCAAACTGAGAGAGAGAGAGTAAAACGTGAGAGAGGAACAAAGAAAAGAAAAGCTTGGTTGTTGACAAGGAGAGGCTTCTCAACTTTTTTTAAAACAGATTTCAAATCACATTTGTTTTCCATTGGTCGGTCTGTGTGTATGTGTGTGTCTGTTACACCACCTTCTGACTGTCTGTCTGCCATCTATCTGTTTGCCTGCCTGTTTGTCTTCTTCTCTGCTCTCTGAGCTGTGAAGGGACAAGCCCTTGTTTGTGTGGTTTGGTTACATTTTGACACCTCCCGTCCAGAAGTTTCCTCCGTCCAACAAACAGATTTCCTGATCCCCTGAGTCTCTGCTGTCACACTGCTGTGACAATTCACACAGGCCACCTACTGGCCTGACAGACAGACATACTCATCCCATTCACACAATGTGTATGTGAGAGTGTGTGTTACCTGTCCGTAATTCCAGGGAATGCTTTTGATGTGGTCCCAGGTACCCATGTAAATCACTCCATCTTCATTCATTACATACTCCTGGAGCAGACTCTCATCAGGGAGGTACACCACATCATCTGGTACACACACACACACACACACACACACACACACACACACACACACACAGAAGACCATGAGTTTACTTCTGTCCTTGTGCCAATGGAATAACAAACATTAACATTCAATACAGATCAAACAGACAGATGCAGATGCTCCATATTAGAAACTCTATGTCACTCAAGCTGAGACACACAGGAAACAGATGCTCAGTCAGGTTGATATGTGGTGACGGGAACCTGTCGTATGGTTTATATATTTGTGATGGGTGCACCAATCAGGTGAGGGGATGAAGGTAGAAACCCCTGCTGAGTCATAGAGATAACACATCCAGTTTGTTTTGTTTTTTGTTTCTGCTGAGTGGCCGAATCAAGTCACATGTTTGATTCTGACACTGAGTACAAACTCAAGATGTCAGGAGCTGCATGATAAAGTTTAGAAGCTGCAGTATGTGAATGCACTTAGTTTGACCTCTTGGAGAAAAAGCAGAGAGTGTATGCACTTGGCTTTATGTTTTACCTTTGCACCACGGGTTAAAGAGCAGGTGGAACTTAATTTCATCAGTACTCTCTACAATGTGTCCGTGTGGTGACATCATCAACACAGCCAGACAGTACTGGCCAATGATGGCGTCTGCTGGACTGTGCAGAGTCAGCAGCATTTCATCCTGCGCTGCTTGTTGGCTAAACCACCACTTGTCTCCGTCCCCGCGCTCCTTCTGAACCTTGATCACCACCTCGTCTCTCTTACCTGAAGAAACATAAAAAAGTTCATTTAATTTATAAAGTTGTACCATTAATTGATCTTCTTGCTGTTTGTCTGGGATGGTATCACAAAATCAACAGTGCAAGAAGAGCATGTATTTTCTTTCCCTCAGGAACCTCCAGTGAATCTCCAGGCTCTGAGCATGCTCGGAGAATCAAAATATTGTTAAAATTAGCACGATGTCATAGAATGAAATTAGTGCTCTGTGTAAGAAAAGTGAGGCAAATGCATTTTGCCACTTTAAATTAAAGGGAGGATTCGTGACAAGACAACAGTTTTACCAGCTAGTTTACAGAGGGACACTGTGGTTTGGGTTAAGGACTGCTCTATCCTTCTCCAGCTCTTCACAAACCTTTTTTCCCCTAATTGAGGTTTAACATGTACACTTTAATCCTAAATGTGTTCACTATTCTTTTCATGGGACTGAGAATATCTAGCTACACCCTGGTGGGCCATCTTGTGAAAGCTGTTTATTATTAAAGGAGGCTGGCGATATTACATTTTTCTCAATAAATCCCAAATGATCCTACCAGCAAGTAACAAGTAACTAACAAGCCTGTGTATCCAAAGCCTGATATAGCTTACTCCTCTGTGCCATGGAGCTTCATTGGTGTCCAAAACACTATTAAAAACAATCAGTGAGCCACACTGTTGCACTGGGTGACATGTTCCTTCATTATAATGAACACAGCCAATGAAGTGATATTTCCTCGGTTTGTACTAGTTTGAACCTGTGTAATCATGTGTAACCATCTAAAAGACTATTATGCAGATGAGAAAGCAGAGGCTACATATTTGCAGTGTAGAGGTGTTGGTTATAGCTTGATGTGTGAAACGTGTTTGTTCAGCAGGAATTGAGTGTTGTGAATCAATATAAGCTAACTTGCTATCCTAACTCTCAGCCAACCTTCTTGCCTAGCCTTGTCACCTCACACTGCACATATGTGCTAGTAGCCTCATTGTTATGCTGTAGCTATGAACTGGTTGTAAATCTTGTAAAAGTTACTAGTTATTTAAAGTTAGTAGAGAATATGGTGCCTATTTGGAAGATAATAGTACAATCCAGTCCACAGGACACAGGACAGGCTAAAGTCCTTATGTCTTAAAATTCATACTGATTAAAGTATTGAGAATGACTTCCGGATGGGAGCCAAAACGTCTTGATTCTGAAAACAGTGTACAGATGACTACGACTGGAACCTTTTCTACGACTGATTAAAGTATTGTTTGTATTTCTTCTTGCTTTTTCAAAATGTGGGTACAGAGACAAAATAGAGCAGTGTATAATGTTTCACCGTGCCTTTGTAAACAGTGAATAGTTTTGGATTAGCAAAGCAAAGTTGCATCAGAACACTATCAGGCTAAATCCCAAAAAACTAAACTCACCAAGGTGCAGGACCAGTTCCAGGTGGTGTTTGGGGGGCAGAGAGTCAGAGCACTGCAAAGTTATGGAGAAGGGCTGACCCCTGCGGACAATCAGGCGCTCCCGATCAATCTCCCTGGTGCGGTGAGCCAAGTTGTTTTCGTGACTTCTCAGATGCACATCAATAATCAAACCTGGCAGGACCAACAAAGTTCAACAACCAGTATGCAAAAACTCTGTCTGTGGTTGGCTGTCTTGTTGCTAAACAAAATATTAACAGTGATGGAAGAGTTTCCCCGAAGTTCACTGATGGAATGTAACTAAGTACATTTACTCAAGTACTGTATTTAAGTACAAGTTTGAGGTACTTGTACTTTACTTGAGTATTTCCATTTTATGCAGCTTTATCTATTTATACATCTCAGAGGCAAATGTTATACTTTTAACTCCACTACATTTGTCTGACAAGAAGCGTTGACAATAATAGATAGATAGATAGATAGATAGATAGATAGATAGATAGATAGATAGATAGATAGATAGATAGATAGATAGATAGATAGATAGATAGATAGATAGATAGATAGATAGATAGATAGATAGATAGATAGATAGATAGATAGATAGATAGATAGATAGAATCACTAACCCTCGTGGTTGGCCATTGCAGATCTTCTTCCTATTAAAGTCTTGTAAAATGTTGCTCCGAGTGTGTCCATCATTGTCCTGTATTTATACAGCACAAGACTACCCACTCACTCACTCCACCTCATCTCCTTCAGTGACCTCTGACATTACTTACCAAAAACCTGTGGGCGTGCATATGTGTCTATTTGCCACCTGTGTGTGTTCGGTTGAAGCACCACATAAAACACTTTTACATTTTTTCCATATTATTTACCTTATGATCAAAGTTTACATTGTATTTTGGGTTACATTGATATATAGTTGATATTAATTGCCCCTTAAAGCTATAATTGATTGCTTGATGTAGTGAATCACCAGCTCCACGGGGTTACTGTTACTGTTCATGCTCTTTCGCCAAAAAGCTAACAGCATCTCTGATAATCAGATCAACCTGTAGAGTTTGCAGAGGATAACATCCTTATCTTTCAGAATGAATTCATCTGTTGGGAGCGAGATCAGCTGACTGAATGGTGCAGTCACCCTCTGGACTTGAACTCTCTTTAACAAGCAATTAAAAAAATAATTAAGGAAGTACACACAACCTCACCCTGTTATTGAGAAATAAGTCAGATTCCTGTGAAATGTAATTTCTGTGGGCTTGCTTATATGAAAATGTATATTTAGAACAGAACTGCGCAACTTTGTTTCGTCATGATTTCACCACAAGGAGTTTAATCAGCCTGTAACTAGTAATTGTGTTGGAGGGGGTGTACAGTTGGCTTAACTGGTAAACACTCAATTATTTTTTTCATAAGTTTCCATGAAAAAAGAGATATAGATAATGATCTCAGACATACTGCATGTACAGTATAAACTCCTCTCTAAGAAATTATTAGAAAACTAAAGTACAGAAACAAAAGTGTTTTCCACTAGTGTGGAAGGCCACAGAGTCGTAAAAGTAATAATATCTTTATTTATATAGCACTATCAAAACAAAGTTATAAAGTGCTTCACATAGCAAGCAAAGAACACATAAAACACAACATACAAAGGAAGGTTGCTATTATTAAGGGAAAACAAAATCCAAACCTATATGGCCCTGTGTGAAAAAGTGATTGCCCCTCAAACCTAATAACTGGTTGGGCCACCCTTAGCAGCAACAACTGCAACCAAGCGCTTTTGCGATAACTTGCAATGAGTCTTTTATAGCGCTGTGGAGGAATTTTGGCCCACTCATTTTTGCAGAATTGTTGTAATTCAGCCACATTGGTGGGTTTTCGAGCATGAACTGCCTTTTTAAGATCATGCCACAGCATCTCAATGGGATTCAGGTCAGGACTTTGACTAGGCCACTTCTTCTTCAGCCATTCAGAGGTGGACTTGCTGGTGTGTTTTGGATCATTGTCCTGCTGCAGAACCCAAGTTCACTTCAGCTTGAGGTCACGAACAGATGGCCGGACATTCTCCTTCAGATCTGAAACATTAAAGTGTGACAAACATGCAAAAAAATAAGAAATCAGGAAGGAAGACGTACCGATTAGCCTAATTGTTGTATTAATTGATTCTGCTGAGGTGCATTCAAAATGTAATTCCCACTATGATGGACAATAAAGTTTCGGTATCATAATCATAATGTGTGGCAGATAATGTTGCATGTGTGTGTACAAACTGTGTGTACAAACCGACACAGACCGGATAAAGGTACTTGTGGCATGATGTCGCATTTGTTTGACGGAAGAAAAGGTTCTTGTCAGAAGTGGGATTCGAACCCACGCCTCCAGGGGAGACTGCGACCTGAACGCAGCGCCTTAGACCGCTCGGCCATCCTGACTTGAAACTCTACTAATCTCAACGTCACCATCTTTGCGTACTGTTACAATGTTCTCTGTATTCTGTTTATGGGTTTTGCCATTTTTTTTTATTTTTTATGTGGTTCATTTAGGAATTTTATTCTTTTACAGCTGACTTTGTATGTTTGTATGTTGTGTTTTATGCGTTCTTTGCTTGCTATGTGAAGCACTTTATAACTTTGTTTTGATAGTGCTATATAAATAAAGATATTATTACTTTTACGACTCTGTGGCCTTCCACCACTAGTGGAAAACACTTTTGTTTCTGTACTTTAGTTTTCTAATAATTTCTTAGAGAGGAGTTTATACTGTACATGCAGTATGTCTGAGATCATTATCTATATCTCTTTTTTCATGGAAACTTATGAAAAAAATAATTGAGTGTTTACCAGTTAAGCCAACTGTACACTCCTCCAACACAATTACTAGTTACAGGCTGATTAAACTCCTTGTGGTGAAATCATGACGAAACAAAGTTTGCAGTTCTGTTCTAAATATACATTTTCATATAAGCAAGCCCACAGAAATTACATTTCACAGGAATCTGACTTATTTCTCAATAACAGGGTGAGGTTGTGTGTACTTCCTTAATTATTTTTTTAATTGCTTGTTAAAGAGAGTTCAAGTCCAGAGGGTGACTGCACCATTCAGTCAGCTGATCTCGCTCCCAACAGATGAATTCATTCTGAAAGATAAGGATGTTATCCTCTGCAAACTCTACAGGTTGATCTGATTATCAGAGATGCTGTCAGCTTTTTGGCGAAAGAGCATGAACAGTAACAGTAACCCCGTGGAGCTGGTGATTCACTACAACAAGCAATCATTATAGATTTGTTCAGTTGTTGTCAACAATAATTTGATTTCTGAATGCGACATCCATAACTCACAAAAATACACACACATCAGGCAGGTGATTAATTTGAAAACAGCAGATTTAGAAAAATCATTTGCTGGACAAAACCGAAACATGAATTTTTCCATAATAAGGGAATGACAACGCATTGCCTCTTTTCCCAGTCAGCTTGAAAAGCAATGCCCTCCTGCTTGCAGCTATGTAATGCAGTTTGCAGATGTGTCAAATACAACAAAGAAACAGACAGCGATGGAGAATCAGAATCAGAAATACTTTATTGATCCCGAGGGGTGGCTGAATTACAACAATCCTGCAAAGATGAGTGGGCCAAAATTCCTCCTCAGCTGTAAAAGACTCATTGCAAGTTATCACAAACGCTTGGTTGCAGTTGTTGCTGCTAAAGGTGGCCCAACCAGTTATTAGGTTTGAGGGGCAATCACTATTAGGTTTGGATTTTGTTTTCTCTTAATAATCACAACCTTCATTTAAAAACTGCATTTTGTGTTTACTTGTGTTATCTTTGACTAATATTTAAATTTGTTTGATGATCTGAAACATTTAAGTGTGACAAACATGCAAAAAAATAAGAAATCAGGAAGGGGGCAAACACTTTTGCAAAAGAGCAAGCCACTGTCACACCAGTGCCGGTAGTTTTTCGACAAGCACTGCCGTAAATGGATACTTTTTTCTTTCTTTATTGACAATGTTAGCACAACATAGCACTGTAAATACAGGAATGTATACGTTTCTGCCGTCGTTCTGTTGCTGTGATATGTGCGATATGCTTTTGAAATGACAGTAATATAATATCGTAATATATAGTAGGTAATATCATCTTTACTGATGTACTCAAAAGCTCAAATTGGAGCTAGCCCTAGCTAACATGGCTATTATTTAGCCTAGCCACCGTGGCCAGTCTGACTAATTGATAACAGAAATTTGGAGCGGATCAACTAAATAATACTTGGGCTGAAAAACTACTTGTTTTTGCTATGTTTAATGTATTAGTGGAACGCAGTCACTTCATTAAACAGAAGAACACAGTTTTTTGCTTAACTCATAGTCCAGTGGTAAGAATACGAAGAGTATAAGAATACAGAGAACATTGTAACAGTACGTAGTTGTGCTGACGTTGAGAGTAGTAGAGTTTCAAGTCAGGATGGCCGAGCGGTCTAAGGCGCTGCGTTCAGGTCGCAGTCTCCTGGAGGCGTGGGTTCGAATCCCACTTCTGACAAGAACCTTTTCTTCCGTCAAACAAATGCGACATCATGCCACAAGTACCTTTATGGTGCATGTACTGTCGAGTTAAGTGTAGCTTATTGAGGTTATTAAAGTATTGCACAGCAGTAATGGAGGTATATAATATCAATATCCATAAATAGGAAAAACTAACATAGGAAAACTAAATATTGCACAGGAGTAATACACAGAATATTGCACAATTATTCAAGTATGGCAGAGATGTAATGATCAATGTCCAGTTTAGTGACCTAGGGTCATACACACTAACCGTTAGAGGGAGGAGTTAAAGAGTTTGATGGCCACAGGCAGGAATGACTTCCTGTGGCGCTCTGTGGTGCTTTTTGGTGGGATGAGTCTTCCGCTGAAGGTGCTCCTTTGCTTGACCAGCACATCATGGAGTGGGTGGGAGACACTGTCCAAGATGGCGTGTAGTTTGGCCAGCATCCTCCTCTCTGACACCACCGCCAGAGAGTCCAGCTCCACCCCACAATGTCACTGGCCTTACGGATCAGTTTGTTGAGTCTGTTGGCGTCCGCTACCCTCAACCTGCTGCCCCAGCATGCAACAGCATACAGGATAGTACTGGCCACCATAGACTCATAAAACATCTTCAGCATTGTCCGGCAGATGTTGAAGGACCTCAGCCTCCTCAGAAAATAGAGGCGGCTCTGGCCCTTCCTGTAAAACAGCTTGAGTGTTCTTGGTCCAGTCCAGTTTATTATCCAAGTGTACTCCCAGGTACTTGTAATCATCTACCATGTCCACACTGACCCCTGGATGGAAACCGGGTCGCTGGTGCCTTGGCCCTCCGTAGATCCACAACCAGCTCCTTAGACTTTGTCACATAGCTGCAAGCAGGAGGGCATTGGTTTTCAAGCTGACTGGGAAAAGAGGCAATGCGTTGTCATTCCCTTATTATGGAAAAATTCATGTTTCGGTTTTGTCCAGCATATGATTTTTCTAAATCTGCTGTTTTCTCTTCTTTACCTAAAGTAAATTAATCACCTGCCTGATGTGTGTGTATTTTCGTGAGTTATGGATGTCGCATTCAGAAATTAAGTTATTGTTGACAACAACTGATTAGGAGTGAGGCCGAGAGCGAAAAGTGTCTGATGGTATGTAACTGGTGGTTCAGCGGCATATGCCGATCCTGATATTCCGCTCTGTTCCACCGGCACATACCGCTTCCTACCGGCAGGTGCCGCTTAACGGCGGTAAGCCACTGTCACACCAGTGCCGGTAGTTTTTCGACAAGCACTGCCGTAAATGAATACTTTTTTTCTTTCTTTATTGACAATGTTAGCACAACATAGCACTGTAAATACAGGAATGTATACGTTTCTGCCGTCGTTCTGTTGCTGTGATATGTGCGATATGCTTTTGAAATGACAGTAAAGTAATATCATCTTTACTGATGTACTCAAAAGCTCAAATTGGAGCTAGCCCTAGCTAACATGGCTATTATTTAGCCTAGCCACCGTGGCCAGTCTGACTAATTGATAACAGAAATTTGGAGCGGATCAACTAAATAATACTTGGGCTGAAAAACTACTTGTTTTTGCTATGTTTAATGTATTAGTGGAACGCAGTCACTTCATTAAACAGAAGAACACAGTTTTTTGCTTAACTCATAGTCCAGTGGTAAGAATACGAAGAGTATAAGAATACAGAGAACATTGTAACAGTACGTAGTTGTGCTGACGTTGAGAGTAGTAGAGTTTCAAGTCAGGATGGCCGAGCGGTCTAAGGCGCTGCGTTCAGGTCGCAGTCTCCCCTGGAGGCGTGGGTTCGAATCCCACTTCTGACAAGAACCTTTTCTTCCGTCAAACAAATGCGACATCATGCCACAAGTACCTTTATCCGGTCTGTGTCGGTTTGTACACACAGTTTGTACACACACATGCAACATTATCTGCCACACATTATGATTATGATACCGAAACTTTATTGTCCATCATAGTGGGAATTACATTTTGAATGCACCTCAGCAGAATCAATTAATACAACAATTAGGCTAATCGGTACGTCTTCCTTCCTGATTTCTTATTTTTTTGCATGTTTGTCACACTTTAATGTTTCAGATCTGAAGGAGAATGTCCGGCCATCTGTTCGTGACCTCAAGCTGAAGTGAACTTGGGTTCTGCAGCAGGACAATGATCCAAAACACACCAGCAAGTCCACCTCTGAATGGCTGAAGAAGAAGTGGCCTAGTCAAAGTCCTGACCTGAATCCCATTGAGATGCTGTGGCATGATCTTAAAAAGGCAGTTCATGCTCGAAAACCCACCAATGTGGCTGAATTACAACAATTCTGCAAAAATGAGTGGGCCAAAATTCCTCCACAGCGCTATAAAAGACTCATTGCAAGTTATCGCAAACGCTTGGTTGCAGTTGTTGCTGCTAAGGGTGGCCCAACCAGTTATTAGGTTTAAGGGGCAATCACTTTTTCACACAGGGCCATATAGGTTTGGATTTTGTTTTCCCTTAATAATAGCAACCTTCCTTTGTATGTTGTGTTTTATGTGTTCTTTGCTTGCTATGTGAAGCACTTTATAACTTTGTTTTGATAGTGCTATATAAATAAAGATATTATTACTTTTACGACTCTGTGGCCTTCCACCACTAGTGGAAAACACTTTTGTTTCTGTACTTTAGTTTTCTAATAATTTCTTAGAGAGGAGTTTATACTGTACATGCAGTATGTCTGAGATCATTATCTATATCTCTTTTTTCATGGAAACTTATGAAAAAAATAATTGAGTGTTTACCAGTTAAGCCAACTGTACACTCCCTCCAACACAATTACTAGTTACAGGCTGATTAAACTCCTTGTGGTGAAATCATGACGAAACAAAGTTGCGCAGTTCTGTTCTAAATATACATTTTCATATAAGCAAGCCCACAGAAATTACATTTCACAGGAATCTGACTTATTTCTCAATAACAGGGTGAGGTTGTGTGTACTTCCTTAATTATTTTTTTAATTGCTTGTTAAAGAGAGTTCAAGTCCAGAGGGTGACTGCACCATTCAGTCAGCTGATCTCGCTCCCAACAGATGAATTCATTCTGAAAGATAAGGATGTTATCCTCTGCAAACTCTACAGGTTGATCTGATTATCAGAGATGCTGTCAGCTTTTTGGCGAAAGAGCATGAACAGTAACAGTAACCCCGTGGAGCTGGTGATTCACTACAACAAGCAATCATTATAGATTTGTTCAGTTGTTGTCAACAATAATTTGATTTCTGAATGCGACATCCATAACTCACAAAAATACACACACATCAGGCAGGTGATTAATTTGAAAACAGCAGATTTAGAAAAATCATTTGCTGGACAAAACCGAAACATGAATTTTTCCATAATAAGGGAATGACAACGCATTGCCTCTTTTCCCAGTCAGCTTGAAAAGCAATGCCCTCCTGCTTGCAGCTATGTAATGCAGTTTGCAGATGTGTCAAATACAACAAAGAAACAGACAGCGATGGAGAATCAGAATCAGAAATACTTTATTGATCCCCGAGGGGTGGCTGAATTACAACAATCCTGCAAAGATGAGTGGGCCAAAATTCCTCCTCAGCTGTAAAAGACTCATTGCAAGTTATCACAAACGCTTGGTTGCAGTTGTTGCTGCTAAAGGTGGCCCAACCAGTTATTAGGTTTGAGGGGCAATCACTATTAGGTTTGGATTTTGTTTTCTCTTAATAATCACAACCTTCATTTAAAAACTGCATTTTGTGTTTACTTGTGTTATCTTTGACTAATATTTAAATTTGTTTGATGATCTGAAACATTTAAGTGTGACAAACATGCAAAAAAATAAGAAATCAGGAAGGGGGCAAACACTTTTGCAAAAGAGCAAGCCACTGTCACACCAGTGCCGGTAGTTTTTCGACAAGCACTGCCGTAAATGGATACTTTTTTCTTTCTTTATTGACAATGTTAGCACAACATAGCACTGTAAATACAGGAATGTATACGTTTCTGCCGTCGTTCTGTTGCTGCTGATATGTGCGATATGCTTTTGAAATGACAGTAATATAATATCGTAATATATAGTAGGTAATATCATCTTTACTGATGTACTCAAAAGCTCAAATTGGAGCTAGCCCTAGCTAACATGGCTATTATTTAGCCTAGCCACCGTGGCCAGTCTGACTAATTGATAACAGAAATTTGGAGCGGATCAACTAAATAATACTTGGGCTGAAAAACTACTTGTTTTTGCTATGTTTAATGTATTAGTGGAACGCAGTCACTTCATTAAACAGAAGAACACAGTTTTTTGCTTAACTCATAGTCCAGTGGTAAGAATACGAAGAGTATAAGAATACAGAGAACATTGTAACAGTACGTAGTTGTGCTGACGTTGAGAGTAGTAGAGTTTCAAGTCAGGATGGCCGAGCGGTCTAAGGCGCTGCGTTCAGGTCGCAGTCTCTCCTGGAGGCGTGGGTTCGAATCCCACTTCTGACAAGAACCTTTTCTTCCGTCAAACAAATGCGACATCATGCCACAAGTACCTTTATGGTGCATGTACTGTCGAGTTAAGTGTAGCTTATTGAGGTTATTAAAGTATTGCACAGCAGTAATGGAGGTATATAATATCAATATCCATAAATAGGAAAAACTAACATAGGAAAACTAAATATTGCACAGGAGTAATACACAGAATATTGCACAATTATTCAAGTATGGCAGAGATGTAATGATCAATGTCCAGTTTAGTGACCTAGGGTCATACACACTAACCGTTAGAGGGAGGAGTTAAAGAGTTTGATGGCCACAGGCAGGAATGACTTCCTGTGGCGCTCTGTGGTGCTTTTTGGTGGGATGAGTCTTCCGCTGAAGGTGCTCCTTTGCTTGACCAGCACATCATGGAGTGGGTGGGAGACACTGTCCAAGATGGCGTGTAGTTTGGCCAGCATCCTCCTCTCTGACACCACCGCCAGAGAGTCCAGCTCCACCCCCACAATGTCACTGGCCTTACGGATCAGTTTGTTGAGTCTGTTGGCGTCCGCTACCCTCAACCTGCTGCCCCAGCATGCAACAGCATACAGGATAGCACTGGCCACCATAGACTCATAAAACATCTTCAGCATTGTCCGGCAGATGTTGAAGGACCTCAGCCTCCTCAGAAAATAGAGGCGGCTCTGGCCCTTCCTGTAAAACAGCTTGAGTGTTCTTGGTCCAGTCCAGTTTATTATCCAAGTGTACTCCCAGGTACTTGTAATCATCTACCATGTCCACACTGACCCCCTGGATGGAAACCGGGGTCGCTGGTGCCTTGGCCCTCCGTAGATCCACAACCAGCTCCTTAGACTTTGTCACATAGCTGCAAGCAGGAGGGCATTGGTTTTCAAGCTGACTGGGAAAAGAGGCAATGCGTTGTCATTCCCTTATTATGGAAAAATTCATGTTTCGGTTTTGTCCAGCATATGATTTTTCTAAATCTGCTGTTTTCTCTTCTTTACCTAAAGTAAATTAATCACCTGCCTGATGTGTGTGTATTTTCGTGAGTTATGGATGTCGCATTCAGAAATTAAGTTATTGTTGACAACAACTGATTAGGAGTGAGGCCGAGAGCGAAAAGTGTCTGATGGTATGTAACTGGTGGTTCAGCGGCATATGCCGATCCTGATATTCCGCTCTGTTCCACCGGCACATACCGCTTCCTACCGGCAGGTGCCGCTTAACGGCGGTAAGCCACTGTCACACCAGTGCCGGTAGTTTTTCGACAAGCACTGCCGTAAATGGATACTTTTTTCTTTCTTTATTGACAATGTTAGCACAACATAGCACTGTAAATACAGGAATGTATACGTTTCTGCCGTCGTTCTGTTGCTGTGATATGTGCGATATGCTTTTGAAATGACAGTAATATAATATCGTAATATATAGTAGGTAATATCATCTTTACTGATGTACTCAAAAGCTCAAATTGGAGCTAGCCCTAGCTAACATGGCTATTATTTAGCCTAGCCACCGTGGCCAGTCTGACTAATTGATAACAGAAATTTGGAGCGGATCAACTAAATAATACTTGGGCTGAAAAACTACTTGTTTTTGCTATGTTTAATGTATTAGTGGAACGCAGTCACTTCATTAAACAGAAGAACACAGTTTTTTGCTTAACTCATAGTCCAGTGGTAAGAATACGAAGAGTATAAGAATACAGAGAACATTGTAACAGTACGTAGTTGTGCTGACGTTGAGAGTAGTAGAGTTTCAAGTCAGGATGGCCGAGCGGTCTAAGGCGCTGCGTTCAGGTCGCAGTCTCCCCTGGAGGCGTGGGTTCGAATCCCACTTCTGACAAGAACCTTTTCTTCCATCAAACAAATGCGACATCATGCCACAAGTACCTTTATCCGGTCTGTGTCGGTTTGTACACACACATGCAACATTATCTGCCACACATTATGATTATGATACCGAAACTTTATTGTCCATCATAGTGGGAATTACATTTTGAATGCACGTCAGCAGAATCAACAATTAATTGGTATCTCCATAAATACATAAATAAAATAAGCTTAACGCGAAATTAGCGCATGACAAGACTTGAATAAATATGACATTATCATCCATTTATTTTAGGCTTCTTAATAATTATATTATTGTTATTATGGTAAAAACAATGACAACATTTTCCCTGGCTTTCTCCGTTCTGTTGTGTGTTTGTTTGTATGCTGTATGCATGTTTTATTACATATTTATGACATATTGAGTGTTTAACAAAGAATGAATGATGGTTGTTTCATTATATTTATTTTCAATTTTATATGTCTGTCATTTTTTATTTTGTACTTCCAATATTTGAAGGTGAAACAACTGCATTAGTGCTTTAAAGTTTCCACCACCAGAGAAAAGTGCAGAAGCATTTTGCGCAGGGTTATTCAGTGTTGGATCACCCTTCAAATGTAAAACTGTCAACCATTTTGAATTAGAAACACCAGCACACAAAATTCTTCCTTACTGACGGTTTGGACCAGTTGCTTGTAGGATTTGGCTTTTGAGTGAAACATTACAGTATCCTATCAGGCCATATGTGTCATTTATTAAACTCAGCACAGAACTACATAACCCCCCTTTTTCTAAATCAAGATACACATGAAGGACTGCTATGCACACACAAAAGCATCCACACCAAGAGGGCGTCACTGAGTTGTTTTTTGTGTGTTTTGTTATTTCTTTCTCCCTCCTCCCAGTTTTCAAACATGTTAATGAGTCACTCAGGTGAGAGGCCTCTGAGAGCCATGTGGGAGGTGCTGGGGGGGGGGAGGATGACGAAACACTCAATGTGTGTCTCTATGTGTGTGTGTGAGAGAGAGAGAGCAAGGTGTAGAGAGACTCACACCACCACCATTAGACACCAGTGCAGGTGAATGACTGCTGGACATCTGAACCTGGAGATTTTACTGGAGGGCTCCTCTTGGACTGTTTTTCTTTCTGTTTTCAACATCAAGTCTTTGTACATTTGTGCTTTGGACATAGCTGAACTTTAATTTGAAGATTTAGTCTTGCTGCTGCCACCAGTGGATGTAGTCAATGGTTGCTGAATCCCAACATTCAGGTATTTTTTGAGGAGGAAAATCTTCATTGCAGACGTTTATTCTGAGGCTGAATCCCATCCTTAAGGAGTTTGTTGCTGGTGCGGCTGTTTCTGAGACACCCATCTTCTGATAAGCTGCGTGATCATGGCAGACTTCCCGTCCAAGGTTACCACGGAGACCAGCTCCCCCCACTCACAGAACTCTCAGCAGGGGGGCAACAGCCTCCGAGGGCTGGCTGCTAACGTCACCACTATGATGGACATGTCCTTTATCCGAAGCATCCCGGCCATCCTCATGATGGCTGAAATAGTATGTAAATGACCCCTGACCTCTGTTTTTACTCTATTCAACTCTATTCAGTACAGGCGTAATTTCTGTTCTACTCTGTTCAGTAGGCCAAACTTCTGTTCTGTTCTTTTCTATGCTGTTCTGTCAGGCATATCACAGCTGAAACCATTAGTGGATTCATTTACAGATTATTAAAGGATAAGGCTGGTGATATTCTATACTTTTCTTATTGTCAACATTCCATGGAAAGACCAAAACCAACAGTGCGTTAGTCCATCTCCCAATACTTTCTGACTTCCTACCTCGTCTGTGGCTCTCAGCCCCAGGTCATCAATCTTAAAATTTAATTTTTTTTTTTTTTAAAACTGGTCAAAAATATATAGTTTCATTTTTTACAAAGGCTAAATACTTTCCTAAAACAGCTGGGCACTGTAGTTTTTAGCAAACGTTGTGGTCTATGCCGGAAGTGGGTGTGTGGGATCAACTCAAAATAAACAGCAGTGTCATTGTTATTTATAATGAAGGAACATGTCACCCAGTGCAACAGTATGGCTCACTGATGTGTTTTTAATAGTTTTTAGACAATAATGGAGGTCTATGGTTCAGAGGAATAAGAAATATCAGGTTTTGGGTATACAGGCAATACTTTATATGATCAGTTCATTGTTGGTTTTGGTCTTTTCTCATGGTCTTTGTTGACATAAAAATGTAGAAAATAGAGAAGTTGGTTTGTTCTGATTTTATACTAACAGCCTCAACAACGAACTAAAAATTGCTGCCACTCCTCCAAGTTTGCTAAATATAAAATCTGTTATATTCGTTATTGAGGATGAGTCAAAGGCAAACCACACTGTGTGATAAACTGTCCAAATTGCAGTCAACATTGCAGCAGTTAAAGATAAAGATATTTGTATACCTCCACTCATAATCTGGTGCCACAGGAATTTGAATGCTGTCTAAAGCTTCAGTTTGTGCACCATAAATGTCACTGAGTATCTATTAACAAAAAACATGACTATCACAGGTCAAATCCTCTGTTATTTTGCATGACAGTGTGCACCAGGATAGTTACACAGTCATGTCTGGTCAAGTCGGGAACTGGCATAGAGCTGAGAGCTGAAAATGAAATTGATAAGGGTTTTATGTACATTTGTGTACAGATAACATTTGATTGTGAGAGGCAGCAGGACAGGTTTGTTGTGTTTGCTCTAATACTTGTTTGTAAGACTGAATGGAATAGAGAAGCAATTAGAATAACAGCTTCAGCTCAAACTCATTTCCCCCTCCAGTTTTTATTTTATTTGCAGGAGCTCTGTCCACACAGAGGACATATGACTGGCTGGCTGTTTGTCCCCTGAAGGCCCCGTCCCCTGCTATCACACCCCTCTGGCCATCCCATTATTACACTGAACCTATAGCTTAGTCTTCAAGGACAGAGGGACAATGTTCATTCTGTATATGATCTGACTGTTAAACATTTGTCACCTCTCTATGCTTTATGGGTTGCAAGCTTTATTGGTTTTTGATGGAAATGTAGTAGTAGGGCCAGTTAGGTAATAGTCAGCAGTAGTGTACTTTCATTGTATTGAAAAGGTTTCACTAACTCTGGTAAAGTTTGTGAGGTGTGGCAGGTAACCCTTGAGGGACGTTTCAACATTTTCCTTGCAAATAATAAGTACAGATGACATCTTTTCAGCCCAAATATTTGAGAAAATCAACAGCAACCTTGGCCTATGATGAGTGTTTCTGGTAGTGTGTGGTAGTTGTGTACAGGGTAAACACGCTTTCCTTAGAAGTTGTTCCAGTGTGAATAAACCAGGAATACTAAACTAACTTGACAGTAAATCTTCATGCCCAGATCTAAGGTACCCATACAGGAGCCCTCTCTATATGTTGGGCGGCTGTGACTTGGGAGGTAGAGCGGGTCGTCTACTGATCCCAGGGTTGGCAGTTTGATCCCCACCTCCTCCTGTCCACGTGTCGAAATGTCCTTGGGCAAGACACTGAACCCCAAATTGCTCCCAATAGTTGGCCACCACCCTGTGTGGTAGCTCGCTGCCATCTGTGTGTGAGTGTCAGTTGCTTCAAATGCAACCAGTAACTTGACTCATTTCTAATTTGAAACTTTTGTTACTGTTACCTGCTGTCACCCCTCCATGCCCCTCTTCACACACTCCAAGAAAGTGAATGTGTGAGACAAGAGAAGTCTGGGAGGAGATGCCAGCCAAATCTTACGTAATAAGATTTACGTTGACATTAACTCTTTGTGCTAGTGTTACCTAAAGCACAAAGGGTTAATCTGCAAAGCAGCGTCCAAAATAAACCACACAGCAGTATGTAATTTCTGCAATGCAACGCTTACTGAGACAGCTGGGACCACATCAAACTTTTATCAGCACTAAGAAAAGAAGCATAAAGAAAGGTGAGCTAAGTGATAGTGACGCTTGAAAAGCTAGCTAACTGATGTTCTCTTCACCCCTCACCCAAAGAGTTTTGATGAATATTAGCTATAGATATTAGCTACCTTCCATAAAACTTCAATTAAAAGCAGAGCCCCAGTTAGACGCCGATCCCTTTTACTGGCCGGGTGTGGCTACACGTTTTGACAAATAAACACAGGTCTCAATTAGACGCCTGGTCTGGTTTTTATAGAAGTTCTTTGGATGTATAAAACCTCTTAAAGCCCACCGGGTCACTCGCTTGAGCTAGTTCTAAGCTGCTTAGATCGCGTGTACAAATATAAATGTTTTAAACTTTTGTCAATATGGACAATCAAGACAAAGATTCTCCACAATTCAATCATTCAGTTCATTTTACGGAAACCATGAGTACCAAAGTATATTTCATTCAGATTTACCGGCACGGTAAACAAGACAGACAAAAATAAAGTGGTGACTCCCTGCGTTACCTTTGAAGCCGTCATAGTGTCCATTCCTTGATTATTTATATTCCTTTAGTCTGTAAGGGTCCACCGATCAAAGTAATCAAAACGTTTTTTCATAAAAATTAATCCAAGTTGAAATAACTACATGGTAAATTGACTGTACTTGAATAGCCCCTTTCCAACAACTTAAAGCACTTCACACTACATATCACATTCACTGATGGCAAGTGCCAACTGCTCATCAGTTCAAAGGAAATAATTCATTCACACACTAAAGGTACAGCCCTTAGGAGCAATTTGGGGTTCAGTGTCTTGCCCAACGACACTTTGACATGTGGGCAGTGGAAAGCTGGCACCAAACCCCCAACCTTCTGATTTGTGGACATCCCGCACTACCACTGAGCCACAGCCGCCACAGGACCCACAGGGGCCACTGGGGCGGCTGTAGCTCAGTGGTAGAATCATCCTTAGGCTTTCATCCTTTCTAAGGTAGGCTACTGGTATTTTGATACAGGTCTCTCTCTCTCTTTCCCTCTTTCCGAGCAGTGGAGCTATATCAAAGGAATGATTTGTAATTGATATGTTATTTGATAGCCTAATTTTTATACAAGTAATATTCATACTGGTTTAAATAAACTATTTGATGATTTCCCATCTTTGCTGAGCAAGAGTTTTATGTGAAAGGAATTAAAGGGATAGTTCGGGTATTTTGAAGTGAGGTTGAATACTTATCCATAGTATTACCTACAGTAGACGGCAGTCAGCTTGCCCCCAGTTTGGAGATGCAGACAGGAGTACGGTCACTTCCCGGCAGGGAAGTAGAGCATTGCCAAAGCTGTGGGCGAGCTGACTGCTGTCTATGGATAAGTACCTCATACAACCCCACTTCATAATACCCGAACAATCCCTTTAAAGGCCTATCCCACAGACGCCTGTCCCAAATATAGGCAGGGTATTATTTGAAATTTTACAGTATGCATATACTGTATGTTTCAGGGCGCTAGTTTCAGTTGCTTGCCAGCTATTTGCCACCTAGCTAGGTGCGCAAGCTGCCTAATTTAGTTAACATATATTGAGGGATGTAATGCTAGCTAATACAGTGTTCATTTTGTGAGAAATTGAAGGGATGGGGCATGTGGTGACAAATTGTTGTTTCTAAGTTACGTTTTTGCTTGATGTTGGTCTTGACTCGGTCTCACCCTGCCTTGGTCTTGGTCTTGACTTGGTCTCAACCCCTCAAAGACTTGGTTTTGATACACTCTGGTCTTGGATCCCGACCTAGTCTCGATTTAGGTGGTCTTGACTAATAGACTGGTGAGTGTGTGCGTGAATGGGTGAATGAGCGGCAAAAACCTTGTAAAGCGTTTTGGATAAAATGGCTGCATTATATAAATATAGCCATTTACCATCTTTACAGCCTCATTTAGTGTTTAGACTACATCACATGATTGTTGCTTGGTTAATGTGAGCTAACTTATTGTTAGTTGCTGCAGTGGCAGATGGGATTATTAGTCTTGCAATTTTTAAAATTGCTAGAGTTATAATGTTCAAAGGTTCAAAGGTTGTTGCTAACTTGTCTGTCTGCCGTTTGATGATGATGATGCAGGTAGTGTACAGTGGGTTTTTAGAGCTTATGTTGTTGTTTCACGTGGTTTGACTTTTCATACTCAGTTACTTTCATACTCAGCTAGCCCTGGGCAGGTTTCAGTGAAACTGGATAAATATTTAAATTACAGCACCCTTTTCATTATTATACAATATTAGTTTAGTAAATGAAACTTTATAACAACTGAGAAAAATGGGTGGCAACCATCTGCTTTCTTTCCATGAAGTATTCATTAGTATGATCTAACCAGATCCAAGAATATCTCCAGTCAGTTTTAAGTCAGACTTATAAGTAAATTTCCTGCCAGCTGGTAGCATCAAAACCAGTAATGGCAAAGACAGAAACATATTGTCGATATCTAACTCCAGGATACTTTAGTCATTTGCAGCAGTAAGATGAAATTGTTGTACAAGTAGAAAACAGTCTCAGTTTAACTACTTTTGAATCTCAATCAGAGTTGGTGTGACACAGTTTCCCACAGCTACCCTTTTATTAAAAGCCTGATTCTCAGACAACAGACTTTTGCTGGATTTCCAGTAGCTGTGTGTGTGTGTGTGTGTGTGTGTGTGTGTGTGTGTGTGTGTGTGTGTGTGTGAGTTGAGAATAGAGTGCGATGTTTCCTAGAAGGATTATTGATATAAAAATTATTAAATGTCATCTTATGTAACATCAAGAATTGGAATGAGCCTCTATTTAGTAGTGTCCCAGACTGTGTGTGTGTGTGTGTGTGGGGCAACATAATTTTCCATTTTCCCTATACATACTTGAGCAACAACAATACAAAACTGGTAAAAGGAGCAAAAAGGAAAGTACCAGAATAGTAATTTTAAACGTTTTTGATGATTTTCTACATGACTGCATTCATTCATGTGCAGTGAGTGTTAAATTCACAGAACAGCTGGTTTCCCGTTTCAAACATCGAGCTCCTTATGCAGTATTAATAAATCGTAGAAAAGGTTTCAGTCGTAGTCATCTGGACACTGTTTTCAGAATCAAGACGTTTCAGCTCCCATCCGGAAGTCATTTTCAATTGTGAAAAATGGTCTGAGAACTCAGAAATTTAAGCTACTCTGTGTTACTTAAGCCTTGGCCTCAGGCAGAGTATCTTCAGGTGAAACTAGGCATTAATATCAGGCGTAATAACTAGGCATATAATAATCAGTATTAATAAATAACTTGCCCCATGCATACTACAATATAAAACATATCTGCATAATATATAAATACTGGAACTTGCTGTAGAGTACATAGTTTAACTTGATTGATGCTTAAACATGGGCAGCAAAATGTTCTCATCACACAGATTTCACATTTATTTTACCAACTTCCTTTGCCCATAATTACCATTCAGGGATTAAGTAATCAAAGGTGGGATACATACATTTCATCTAAGTTCCTTCCTGCACTAGTAATTGTCTTCTAACCCTTAGTGCCCTGGCAGTGGATATCAAACATGTAATGGATATGAACAAAGTTAGACAACAAACTTGACTCCAGCTGTGGATCATTGTAAGATTTTACAGTTAATGTTGTCCGCTGTTCCGCTGGTTCAGAACAGTGGTCTTTTTTAAGATAGGTGCTTTGTAAAGGTCAACATCAGAGTGCCCACTGTGTGTATGCGTGTATATCAGGTGTGTAAAAAGTGAAACAGGATCTCTGCATACATAATAGACTGTCCTTTCATGTCCTTTCTCGTGGGACAGAAGCAGAGAGACACAGAGGCAAAGAGTGGAGGCTTCTGTCTGGATGATGTCTCTGTTTTAAAGAGCCTATATGGTGAATTTTATGCTTAAATATACTGTGAACAAACAAGACCCTCAGTGAGAATGCTGGCAGCATCTGTAATTCCCTATATTTTATACTGACCATGGTTCATGGGAAATGTGGTTTTGTTTAAAGAATAGATTCACATTTCTAGCAAGACTAGTGGTGTGGCTCTAGGGATGTTGATCTGTCTGTTGGTCTGTCCACCACTTTGGTCTAGATATCTATCTATTGGATGGCTTGCCATGAAATTTGGCAGAAACATTCATTATCCCCTCAGGTCCCCTCAGGTCTTGCTGAAGGGAAGAAGAAGAGGCTGAGCCTGCTGGTCCTGGAACAGAGAGTCCTGTAACTACCTACCCAGCACCAAATGGCAGACAGACAAAGTTAGCCACTAGATAGTAAACATAGTGGAGCATTTAGCAGTTAAAGAGACAGATATTTCCCTCAGGAGTTAGATACAAAAACAGAAGCTAAAAGAGAGTAAATATTGGACTTTCATTCATCCATGGCCAGAAACACAACTTCAAACATTTCTAATGTTGCTCTGTGTCTGCTGTATGTGTAAATAGGCAACTGTTTGCTAACATGTTAGTCATATGAACTTGATAAGGTAAATAATGTCAGTTTTGTGTTTACTGCTTGCTGCACTGCCTAAGATAGATTTGAAAAAAAAAGTGAACCTGTCCTTTAACAGTTGCATTAGCATGCAGCTGTGTGAAGTGGAGGCTACAAGTTGTCCCCAATGTGGTCTCAATTACAATTTATTTAATAATTATATATTAAAGGTGGGGTATGCGATTCTAATCCAGTCTTTTTGTCAAATTCAGCGACTATCTCCTCACGGTCCGCTAGCTGCCCGTTCAGTGTGTGCAGCTGAAAAAAAATCTGGTGTTTGCACACAGCCCTGGCTCTGTAAATGGGAAATAAACAAAGTGGCTCGGGCCGAGCCACACAACACTGTTGCAGCCATGATTTGTGTGTCAGGTAATGTTAAATGACTTGCCCACGGACATTTAGCTTACTTTATAATTTGCCAAGATATGCTGTTGTTGTGACGTTAGCTATAGTAGCAGGAGAGTTGTGAGTATGGAGCTGGTTTGGAAACTCGTCCTCTCTGGCTGTTAGCTTCGCAGCAGCAACTGTAGCAACAGTTTGCTAACCCACAACCTAGTTAAGCTAACCAACAACCTCGCTAACATTAGTTACATTACTTGCTGTGTCGTTGTTCTCTCTATATCATGGTATTTGTCATGGTATTGGGTTTCTCCAGAATTGCATACCTCACCATCATGTTTAAAAATGTCTACTTTTCATATATTACTAATTCAATTTAGCACCTTTAAGTCGCGGCCCCACTTCATCTCTCTCTTCTTTGTTGGTGTGTCTTGTTTTCCCTCTCTCACCTCTGTAGTTTCTGGGGCTGCTCCAGTGGGCATTGATAGCCAGCACCCACTACACTTTGGTGCCAGCGAATGGCTGGGTGATGTTTGTGGCTGTCACTCTGTGGATCCTCACCACCATCCTCTTCTGCATGATCCTGTTCGGCGCCCAGCGAAAACTCACCACTGTCCCCTGGCCTCTGACGGTAGGGAGGGATGAGGGGAGGAGAGGCGGAGGAAAGGGAAAAGTGGAATGATAGAAAGGTTTTGAGACTTGTTTTGCTCGCAGTAGCAACATGGCGAAAATAAAAAGATTTTTTTTTCTCCAGTCTGCACAACCAGAACAGTGAGGAAGAGAGCTTTCTCAGATTAACTGTCATAATACATATCAGTCATGAAGTGTTACTTTAATGCTATTCTAAAATTGCTGTTTATTCCATGGTATGCAGAAACCAGATCAAATCTGTCATATGAAATCACCAAAAACTGTTCTAATTTTGGCAGAAAATATGTTTTCAGGGCCTTTATAATGATACCATTGACACCACTGAGTCTCCCTGAGCAGATGATATTAGTTGTATTCGGATGCAGACTAGTCAACACACTGATGAGACATAATCTCTGCTGTCTCCTAAGCACGATTTTAGGGATTTTGGTCATCAAATGCATCAATAAATGGTGCATAAACAAGAAGGCAACATGATTTAGATTGAAGTGTTACTGTCAAGGATCAAGGATCATTTGAGGTTTGAGCAAATGAATAAAGGCTGACAAAATAGGCTTGTGAAGTAGTTATGAAATGGGAATGCCATTCCTAGGAGAAAGACACCAAAACAAGGAGACGAGGAGGCAAGATTTAGAAAAGCTGGCAGGGAAAAAAGACGACAGAAAAGGTGAGCAAGAGTGCAACAGAAAGGAAGGGATTAACAATTAACAAAAGGGGACACCAGGACAGACAGGAGCAGCTCTGAGGAAATGTTGCTAATGTTTCTCCTCTTTTGCTAGGTAATGGTGTATCACGGCGGAGCCACAGTCCTCTCTCTGACCGCCTTCCTGGCCAACGCAGCATCCGTGCACCCCTTCCACTTCGGCTATTTCTACGGACATATGGCAGCCGCCGCCGTAAGACACCTGACACCACTAGCACTGACTCAGATACAAAGAAGTGCTTAAATATGCAAGGAACACTCTGAGATCACCCTCTGATAATGTGTCTGCAAAAGCAAATCCCTGTGAGAAGAAACAATAGTTTGGTCAGCAGACAAAAATCCATACCACTCATATATTCAGTCAGTCAGCCAGTGTTTGAACACTGGGCACATTTTGTACGTATCCCTCCCTCCTTTCCTCTCGTCGCCATCACTGTTTGTGTTTCTGATAGCATGTTTACTTATGAGGCTGTGGCAGGTATACACACCTGAAACGTGAGGATGTGAGAGAGGCAGGGAAGATGAAGAAGGGTGAGGCTTCCTTGTGGCTCACATGGCTGGGAAGCAAGTCATGTGCTTGGAAGTGTTTTTAAGTCCGTTTACCTTTGTACCACAGCGGCCACTCGCTCCTCCTCCCTGCCCTGCTGTTGCTCAATGTTCAATCAAAAGAAAAATAAAGATTTTTAAGACAGGGAGAGAGAAAGAGTGAGGTGGATGTAGAGCAGCAGATGAAAAGGTAATGTGTGTGTTTGTGTGTATGTGAGACAAAAAAAAATTGCATACCTAAGATCACCAGTGTCAGGAAATGCGGGCTGGATATGTCATTTTATAGTCTCTTTCACAGGCTAAAGTCCATGCTGGTTTACAGCTATGGTAACATTTAGCACATGACAGACACACACACACACACACACACTGCCCTGGCCCCTGTCCTGCCACAAACTCTTATCACTTGCCTTTTACTGCATCCACTATCTGGGCACAACAGTCAAGATACATTAGCATTTACCAGGGATAGTGACAGATTTAGGCATCATTAAAGCTATTAAATCATCAACACAGCTACCAGGAATTTATAGATGTGAAAACATACAGTAAAGATGTAAATTCATCTCTGATTTATGTCAGCTGTCGAAGATTTGAGACTTTTGCTCTGCTTCGTGAAGTCATTAAAGACGTGTAATTGTCCCTCTTCTCTCCTTTTCACTTCCTGTCGATGCCTCTCTGTCTGTCCAGTTCTTTGGTGCCGTGGTGACCTTGGCGTACGGTGCCAGTGCTTTCTTCTCGTATTTGGACTGGAAGGGAGATGGAGGAAACGCCGCCACCAGCACCGTGCCGACCTAGGACTCAAACCTAGGAAGCTGACTCCTTATGTTTTCTTTCCCTCAAGATACTGCAGTTATTTGGCTAGTGTTGATACTCAACTCTCAACACAGTGTCACTGGACTATTGCTGCTGACTCCGATAACCCAAATCCTGATCTTAGCTTAACCCCAGTATTAACAATAAGATGACTTTTCAGTCAAACTCAACAGAATTTTACCTTCCCATTATGAAAATAAATTGCGTATGAGCACTGGGTTAGCCACATAAAATGTGTATCTCTAAGACAATATATATTTGGCTCTGGTGGAGTGCACTGAGGCCTCTAATTCAGGCCTTCCTAAAAGAATACATTTAATAATACTATTGTAAATCCACAAATAAGTTCTTGGTAGTACCAATGGCGTTGTTTATATGGAATTAGTGGATTATGAATAATTATATCATGATATTCAGAGCATAATATAGTTACCAACACCTCCAGGTTGTATTAAAAATACACATAAGATGCCTCACTATGCACAACATTTTGGAAAATTCCCAAAATTCACCTTCTTGCCATGAGTTAGATAGATCGATACCACTCTCATGTCTGTGCGATAAATATGAAGCTACTAGCAGAAGCCGGTTAGCTTAGCTTAGCATTAAGACTCAAGGGGAAACTGCTAACTTGGCTCTGTCCAAAGGTAACAAAATCCTCTTACCAGTACCTCGAAAGCTCACTAATTAACATGTTAGTACAAAACAAAACTTTGCTGTTTTATGGGGGGTTATGTGCAAAACTAACGTTATCTCTTGGCCAGGAGCAGTGATTTCCTGATGTTTTGTCCCAGCCAAAAAATGCTCCGGCACATAATCACTGTAAAACTGCAACTTGTTTTTACACTATGTTTTTTATACGGATTCTACAAACAAGATATGACGTGATAATTAGTGAGCTTTAGAGGGGCACATTTTGTTACCTTTGGACAGAGCCAGGTTAGCAGTTTCCCCCTGTTTCCAGTCTTTATGCTAAGCTAAGCTAATCGTCTGCTGGCTGTAGCTTCATACTTAACACACAGACATGAGAGTGGTATTGATCTTCACCACTAACTCTAGAAAACGGATAAGCGTATTTCCCAAAATGTCAAACTATTCCTTTAAAGAAAGGTCGCCCAGCTACAGAACAACACTTCAAAATGTGAAAAAAGTGATTTGAACTGCAGAGTAAATGCAGTTATTTGTTCATATTCTGAAAAACATACTCTACAAATCTTGATAATAAAAGAAAATTGTAAAATATATAAATGTTTTATACCGTGGGATCAATTTTGACAACATTAGTTTATTATTAGAAATTGCTCTAAAGTTGTGTCCTCGGTTCATCATTGATGCAAAGATCAGATTTGCACCATGAAGTGGAAAATGTTTTCGACCCTGTGTGAATGTATGGGTTTGAGAGGGAGGAAGACTAGATCAAACACCCTGGTTACAAGAACTTACTCTTACTCCAGACTTGACAGCCCGACCAAAGACTTCGACTTTAAACATTTCTTTCAGTGTGGAGCACTAGGCTGTGTCAGCTATCAAGGACAATGAAGAAACATAATCACTGAAAGTTTGTTTAGTATTTTTTGTTTACAGAGCATTGCTTAGGCTGGTGAGTACTGTAGTGACAAGCCTGTACCATGTCATAACCTGCCTGACTCCTGCGTTAGCTTTCTGTGATGCTCATATTAGCATCTGATAACCTAACATGGCAGTGCAGAAGGTGTGAAAAATTACTGTATGCATAGTATCTGTGTCCTGCAGAAATCCATCTTGATTTCATTAATATTCAGGCTAACATGGAAACTCATGAATTCACTGCAGGCCAAGCCAAAACACTGATAATAAAGTGAAAAATGTGCATGGAAAAAATTACTTTTTTAATCAAACATTTACTGAAGTATGTTAAATAGATGCAGGGTTTCTGCAGGACATAAACGACTCCTTTAATGATTCAAATATTGTTCTACTAAGGACTCTGAGATGTGGAAAAAGTGTGTAACATATTTTATTGATTTATATGATACAGTGCTCAACTCCTGTTGGATGTGCCTTTATGAAATATGTTGTGTCTTTTTGTACCAAGAATTTGAATACTAGTGAAATCCTGTGGTGAGTGCTGGGGCTCAACCATGCACTTGTTCAAATAAAGCAATTGGTGATTTCAATGTAAGGCTTTTACCTGTTTATTTGAAAATATCTTTTTACTAACAAATGTGACATCAAAAGTATTTCACCATGACATAAATATACTATTACAATTACAGCTGTCATGTTAAGACAGAAGTCTTAACATGACACAGTCACTATATACATTGATAATCACTTTCACAGACACAAAACTCAATTTAATGAGTTTACCAAATAATTTAAAACATGCATTAGTTCTGCTATATTCTTTTCTTATGAAAAAACATACCAGGCAAAGAGAGCAGATTCAAACATTCAATCACATCAAAAGGTTTCCCCCGTTTACTAGAGGAACATAAGAACCAGTTGGATGACCTGAAACACACAAGTCTAGTACCAGCACCAGTTTGAGGTTCCTACTCCCCAACCACGCAGAACTAATGAATGCCTGATCTTAATAAAAATATATGTGAATAAGAGGATGATTGTAAAATCAGGAGCAAGCCTCTCACCTGCAAATTCCAGTTAAACAAATTTGAATATTTCAAGTAGTCATCATGTCTAGTGCAGTTGTTGGAGAGTAGAGAGAAGCCTAAACCTTCCATCTCTCTTAAACACACATACCATCCCACCCACTTATCTTTATGTGCTAACAAGCACATAAAACACAGAGGAATGCATATATGAATTTCCTGTTAGGGGCCATTTATGCACTGTAGATTTATGTGAAGGGTATCCAGCAGCGCACCATCAGAGTACAAAACTCACAAAAACCACTGACCACAAGCTAACAACTTTCTGAAAGCCCATGGACAACATTTGACATAAACATATAGAGGAGGAGGCATTTCAAGGGGTTGACAGTTTGTGTGTGTGAGTATCACTGCGATTCAGTGGAGCCAGTGTGTTTGGAGCCTGTGGGAATCAGAGATGTGACCACCAGTCCTTGACTCAGGTCCAGACCTCGACCCTCTATCTCCTAGAAACACAGATTCATACAGCTGGTATTAAAGAAAAAGCATTACAAACAGGAGTCCTAACCACTTGCTTTTGACCAATCAGCCCACAGAAATCAGTCAAGATTCAAATGTGCTTGAATGCAGGCTGAGGCTTAGTGTAATAAAGAGACCCATTTAACAATTATGGACTATGACACCAGCTGTCAATATGCTGATTAGAAAATAGAAATAGAAAAGCCTGAAAATTGAGATTCTCAGTGAAAAGGGGTTTAAAGATGTTCTCCAGCTCGCAGACAACTCACAGCTCTGTATGCCAGAAACATCTCTTTGAAGGCCATGAAGTCAGTGAACGTCAGCAGCATGTCAAAGATGTCACCTGGCACCTCCTCCTTGTGTTGCCTGCAGACGGCAGAGACACATGGTTAAGCGCATCACATTTTCAATGTACTTTTGTGCCACCTAGTGGCCCACTGCAAAATAATATTTCTTAGACGCAACAGGTGCATCAAACAAACTACTGTATGAGCTGACTGGTTGCTTTCAATTACACCATTTATGTCACCAATTGAATTAAAGTGGATGAGTTGTTGTACGAGGAAAACAGCCAGAGCAAAATGGCCTCAGGGGAGAGTTGTGATGTCACATCTTACATGAGCATCTCTATGAAAATGTTCATGTTGAAGCCGGGGATCCTCTCCATCAGCTGCAGCTCCAGGTGTTTCTCCAGCAGGTCAACCTACACAACAGCCATGAGTGTTATTATGACTTTGGTCTTAGTTTACCTCCCAGACTATTACAGAGGTTCAGTAAAAAATCATAATCTTTGATAGAGCTGTAGGTTGACATTATAGACAAGGTGATATAACTGTCATATTCCTGAAGGTAACTGTCTATTAGATGTAGAGTTATATAAACTAGATAATTGTATGTCATATTCCTTAAAGACAAGTGTGGGAGTTACATTTGACCACAGCAAGATGCCCAGCAACTCACATAGTCATTGAAGATGGGTGTGTAGCTGAGCTTGTTCTCGTCAGAGTCATCAAACTCCAGGTAGTGTTTGTCCAAGAAGCTCTTCTGAAGCTGCTGGAAATCCTCCTCTAAAAGAAATGAAAATGGACGCGTGGAACATCATATAATCGACAACATTAATTGGTGAAACACTGAAGACTTCTATGTCTTCAGCAGCCTTGGCATACTGGCCTTTTAAAGAAATCTCATGATAAAATATGGAAATGGAAAGACTGGTGAGATATGTTTTACAACATAAGAAAATGACAACCACTTCTTACTGTCAGGTTGCTTAAAATTCATCTTTCACATACAGTATGATTGAAACTCTGTATAATTTTTTAGAAAAGACTGACAGTACTATAAAGTATTGAGAAAAAAAAAGGATGGGTTCATCACTAATCCTACCCATGATTATGTCCTCTATGCAGCCAATAACAGCATCAAAAGCGGCATCTGCAGCTGAGGAACTGGAGGGAGAAAAAGAAGAGATAAAGATCATTTTGGCATTATGTATATTTTGGATTTGCACCTTATTGATATTTTATATTTGCACTCTTTCCTACTTTGTAATGCAACTGCTGCACAACAATTTCCCTCTGGATAAATAAAAGTTATATCTTATATTAAACAAGCCTTCCATGACCACACAGCTTGAACAGTACATTTTTTGGCCTTTGCATTCAACTTAAAAGCACATGGTCTCACAAAGTAAAAACTAATATTTACACAGCTCTAAACAGAAAACGTTAAAATACTGTATCGGAATTTGAAAATCCGAAAGACTTTAATTGCATCTTGAATTGCAATTTGCTTATGTCTTGTGACTTGCCCCTACAATAATCAAGACCTGACTTGAGACTTGCTCTTATAGACTTAACTAAGACTCGGTTTGGGCTCAAAAGCAGCTCTGGACAACTCACCTGGAAATAGCAAAGTTTTCTTCGTCCATGTCAAGCATTTCCACTATGTTCTCTCCACAGCTCAGGACATCTGGAGAATAAGGGAATACAACATATGAATACTCATGTTATGGTAAAATTAGCTGCTATAACGTTACAAAACAGCTAACTAGCAAATACCAAATTTTACAACGAACGCAATGTTGACGTTCAATCACAAAGCTGCCTGTAAGGCCTAACTAGTTTTGGTCGTTACTGAACAAAAACGTTAGTTAGCTATGCTAGCTGACTGGTTAAGTAAATGTTAGCTAACCTTAGCTAAACACATGGAACGTTAACGCTAGCGTAACACTGAATACGAACTGTCAAAGTTTGTTAGCTATATTTCGTATTTTTCCGAACTAAAAGTATTACTTTGCACCTTCCTTAAGCTGCGTTAATGTTAGTTACATTAATTAAATTTACTTACTTCGTTCCTGGACGTCCATGTTGTTTAAACAAATCGTTAACGTGGATTTTAAATAGCGAACGTAATGATGTTACCAAGGAAACGGCGAACATGTATGCGTCTTTGCGTCCCGTCCGGTAGAACAAGATCTGTGCACGTCGGTTCCTACCTGAGAACACATCGGTGGGATTATAGAAATGAGACGTTGTGGGGCGATTATTAATTTTTACTGACTTTACTGAGAGACAGTCCCCTTGCTTTATGTACGGTTTCACTCAAACTTAAGTAAATAATCTAATTATTACCAGATCATTGCTGCCATTCTTCATTAACAGTCTAAGTACTGATATCTACCTTGTGACCCACTGTAATTTCAAGAATGAATGTCTGTGTAAATACATTTATATTAAGATCTACACATATTGTTTACTCACACATGTTAAAGCCAAATGTTTTTGTAAAAACAGCTGGAAAGGCAGTGTTAAATAATCCAATTATTATCACTTTGAGACAAAAGGAGATTTGAGATGTAAATAAACACCACTCAGTCATACAAAAAAAAAAAAAAAAAAAAATCACATGAACATACATTTATTACAAATATCACAATCCAGGAAACAACAATTCTTCAATCAATCATATCTTTGGGAACTCTGGGGCAAAATTCCTTTATAGATGTTTTAAATACAACTCAAAACTTATTCTTTACAATCCTGAACTTCATCTCCAACCGTAGAGACAACTGTAACTGTAATTTCTCTTCCCTGCATGTATAAGGTGCTCCAGGATATACAAGATAGCAAATCAAGACTGGTGACCAGACCAGTCATACTAAGAGATGCATGTTATCTCATCATTATCAAATCATTCCAATATAGTCTGAATGATTTTACAGATCCTGTTCATACAATTTGGTGGAGTAGTAACTCTTTCCTAAACAATTTGACCAAAATAAATTCTAAATTATTCAGTGTGATCATTTGAAATGTCATTGATTTTCTTTTTTAATTAATTATTTTATTATTATTTATTTTTTTTAATTGTACAAATAGAATTTTTCTTTCATCACAATCTCTTATATGTTCATTTCAGTCAACCCAGAGATGCTTCAAGTAAAGGATGGACAGAAAGACAGACAGAAACATTAGGCTCTTATAAAGACAGTGGGAGAAAGATGGAGAAATGGCAAAATGAGAGCTGAGAGATGTGCTGTTATATAAAGCACAGAGAGGGAAACCACATATTACTCAGTCTGAACCAGTCAACTGGAAGATACACGTCCAATCTGGCAAACTTTTTTTTGACAAGATCAATTCTATATGCAAGAAATCCCACTAAGAGTGCTGTGATTTGTAGCTAGTGAAACATAAATACGCATTTTTGTCTGTACTGAAGGCCACACTATTTAGGTCATGTAATTTGCTGTGGGTCGTTTCTTTGCTAATTTATGTCAAGTATTTCACTGCCAAATTAGACCAAAAAAGACAACATCTTAAGAATGACGCTGAGATATTTAGTAAACATACTGATAGAGGAAAAACTATTCATTTTAACATTTGTTTTAAACTATTTACTGATCAGCCAATACAACACTGTCAATCAACAAAACATGTACTTCTACATCAGTGTTCACCATCATTTAGAACACAAAATTAAATCACATCTTGTGGATTGAAAATAGTCGTCTTAATACAGACGCATGTGTTTGTCATAAACAAAAATTAAGACATATTTACTTATGCTGCCCCTCAAATGAGTCTGACTCATGGTGGAGCTGCATTACAAGATGTTGCCAAATTGTTAGCACCAATCAAGCAATCCCAGATAAATTCAGAAGGTGGAAATTCAATTGAATACTTCTACTTCTGCCCCACTGGCTCTCAACATATGCACTTATAATTGGGGGGTTCCATTTACAGATTAACTTTCTGTGAATTCTAATCCCTGTGTGTTTATTTGTTGTGGTTGTTACATACATGACAGAGACTAAGGAAATATCAACATCTGAGCAAGCTGATTTGATTTTTAACATTTGCTTTTGTAAACCCAATTAGAAAACAGAACTCTTGGAATAATTCTCCAGTTTTTAAGATTCTTGACACCAAGACCAAAATCTGACATTTTACCCAAAGGTGTCTTTTTTCTGATGGCCAGTGGGCCATCAATCAGTACAGACAGTGACGCTGACCAAAGGATAGGTGTTGGTACAACCTTGAGAAAGGAGAATGAAAATGCTACCTTGAGAACACCACAATTCACATATGTATACCCAAAAACATGAAAGTGAAATGCATCTTAAATTTATCTGTACCTTGGGTTTAATACTGTACTACAGGCTGTGTTCTTTTCTGCCACCCAGCCCTTTCAGATCTGCAGACGTGTGCATGACGGTGATGGGATTAAATAGTAGTAGCCTCTGGGCTGAAAGCGCAGTGGGATCCTCATATCATAGAAATGATGTCTGATAACTCTACGCAGGGGCTAAATTGTTTCTGCTCCTCACTTCAGCTCTTTTTGTCTGAAAAACACACTGTTAGTAGAAAGTTGACGATTCTTGGCCCAGCTTCTGCAGTGAGTTGTCAGAAGGATACAAAAGCTCCTGGGGATCCAGCTGTGGTTTAAATTTCCCTCCTCTCATCTCCTCTCCACCTCTCCATCATTGCCTCCTCCTACCAGAAGTCCCAGTTCTGGTATCATCACAACATTGTGGCACCGTCCTCACAGCCCTGTTGGGTGTGAGGGGATTAGAGCGGGAGGAGGAGGAGGCTGTAGGGCTTGTGTGTCTCTCCTTATTGGACGAGGGGCAGGAAGTGTGTCAGGAGATGTGTGCAATGAGTCTGACGCGGGTCTGGATGTCCTGGCGGCACAGGGGGCACGTCTCTAACTGTAAGGCACACTCCATACACATACCACTGTAGGAAGATGGGGAAAAACATAAAGGAAGACTTTATTATCCATTCACAGAAAATGCTACACAGAAGAAAATTGTCTTCGGTATTAGTCTAACATACTATTTACTAGGACAAGCAGTTCTCAAATATATTCTATCCAAATATTTTTGACCTACAGTATCGTTATTTAAACAGTCTGAATAGTTTGGGATTTTCAAGCATTGTTTGTTCACACCAGATGCACACATACCCATGTCCACAGGGCCGCAGCTCCGTGTCAGCCATGACGTCACAACACAGCGTGCAGCAGTTGTCTCGGATGCTGACCTGCTTTAGTAAGGCCAGACGCCGGTGTCTGGGAAACACACACAAAAGCAGATAAATGTTTCCATTTACAGACATGTATTTAAAGCAGTTTTCTTCTGTGTACAGTGATGACAACTTAGCACTGCAGATCGACAGGATGTATTTGCATTGTGACAAGTCCATACTTTATAAAGTTTGCTGAACATTTAAATATATTACATTGGTCTCTTCTATTAATATAAATAGCTTTTTAATCGCAAGTAAAACAACTTAACAGCAGTACAGCAAAACTTTGACAACTTAGCTTCATGAGGTTCACTCATACCATGTTTGCTCTACTGAGTAAATGAAGAATCACAAGGTGTATAGTATGTAACATTTAGCTTTGTTTGCTGTGGCAGGGTATGTCACATTTTATTGCTTTTATGCTTACACTGTATGTCATAATGTTTACTGTCCTGTGACCAATTAAAAAAAATAAATAAAGAAGGTTTGAGATGCATACAACGTTGAAGGACTGACATGGTGGAAAGTTGTGATATCTGAGTAAAGACCCCATTTTGAAGGCAGGAGCAATGTATACATCTTTAGCATGCATCCAAATACAGGATGCATGTGAATGTATTGCAGCAACTTTACTGTCATCACACTTAAATCTTAAAGCACACTACTGTTATTTTACCAAGCTACTAACTGATCCCAATATTAATTTGTTTATGCTCATTTATGAATCTAACAATCCTTCACTGTGTGTATACATTAGAGGTCTGCTGTGAGGCAGCTGGCCAACAGGTTTTTATTTTGTTACTTATTCCACTGTTTTTCCCCTAGTTTGCTCTAATTGCATACTCTAAATTGAATAGAACCATAACTGTCTGCCATAAGACAGGTCTGTTGCATAGTAGAACATTAGAGTGTAAAGGTGATAAGTGTATCATGTCCTGTACAGATATTGCTCTTTTCATATCACTACATCTAATTGGTGTTAATAAAGTCCTTTAACTAGTCATTACATTTACAAAAAGTCTAAAAAGCTGCTTTAATGTAGCCAACAAATTAATGAGTGATTAAAAATGCTCTATGTACACTGGAGCGAGCCCAAAAGATGAGTCATGTTTGTCATACCATTCCTACGTGTTGGCCACTGTGTGCAAACAAATGATTCACTAGTCAGAGGACGGATGGGTAAAACAACAGATTACATGCTGCTTTCCTAAATTCTCTGTGAGTAGTCTATTTTAGACACTGCCATAAAAATCACAATAAGGACCAGCTTCATTTCTCACCTGGGCAGGATGATCTTTTCACTGGGCAGCAGTGAAGCAAAGTCATTGAAGGTGCTGAACTTGACAGAAGGTGGGTGACGGAAAGGCTTGGCCCCAAAGTTAAACTCACACTGCTGGTATGACATAAAGCTGGCTGCCGCAAAGAAACCGGACCTGACAGACACAGAGGTAAAGGAAAGAGAGGGGTTAATTTGAGAAAAGATGGAGTGACAGAAGAAAAAAAGAGGTAAATGAGGACAGAGCATGGAAGTGAACGAGGGAGGCTAACCATTGAAACTAGAGGTAGGTAACTGTGCATTTGTGGACTTACGTGGCAGAGGAGAAGACCTGTTTCTCTGGTGGAAGCTGATGTCCGTTCAGATAGAAGATCATCTGCTTCTTGCTGAGGTCCAACAGGAAGCCGATGGCATCTCCTAAACAGGACACACATGCAGCAGAAAAGTTTTTTATTTATCCCTCCATGTGGGAGGTAAATCAGAGCCTGAACGCTGGCGGTGGCAGCAGCAGCGTGTGGGTGCTAAAAATCACAAAACACTACAGAGACACTAAAAACAAAGCAATTTCTGAACATATGAGTCTGACATTTAAAGCGTGGTGTCCCCTTGCTTCTACTGTTCAAACTGACAACGACAGCTGACAAAGTCTATGGTTAAGAAAAATAGTACTCTTAAGTCATAACTGTCCGTGTGTGTGGTGCATACCCTCCTTCCAGCAGGGGTGAGAGTGAGGTTTACTGCGAGCGTTGTACCAGATGAGCTGCCTGCAGCCATCATACGCACATGAGTATTCATCATCTCCTATCCCATAACCCTCCTGTAACACAAACATACACACGCATATAAAATGTTAAAATGTGCGACTGCAAAAAAATAGATAAATAGAAAAGCTAAATAGTAAAGACACTGAAGAGGAGTACATGATTGAGGAACTTGCTGTCCTTGGTGGCCCATCCAATTTGCATCACGCCTGATGTGATGACTGTCACCTCATAGTACCAAACGCCCGAATCCACGCAGAATGTACAACGCACGCTCTCAAATGAAGAGGCATCACATCGTGCCTGAGGAGGGGAGCAAAAAAAAAAAAAAAAAAACATTAATCATAAATCATTCAGATTTTAAATATACTTGTGAAAAACATTTTTAAGTATTAAAAACTCAATGTTGGAGAAGGCATCATTTCCTAAATGTTGCAATCTGCTACTGATCACATCCTGCCAAATGTGGCTATTCTAATAGACTAAACACACAGACTAACCTCTAGTCCAGTAGGGGAGATCTTGAGGTACTCGCTGACATCGTTGCTGTTGAGCATGGCGTTGATATTAGTGAGGTTGACCTTCTCGTAGGTGAACTGACGACCGTCCTTTAGGACTGGACAGAGGACAACAAAGGAAACATTATCACGTTTCTTTCTTCAGTGACACACACACACACACACACACACACACACACACACACAAATACCTAATTAAAGAGATTGTTGTGGCCCTCTCTCCTCACCATGTGATCCCACACAAACATAAAATGTTGAAAAAATGGGGCTACTCACACAGGTTGTCAAGGCTCCACTGTGAGCAGAATCCGACCTGCCTCTTCAGGTAGTCAGTCTGCTCTGCCCACGATTCCAGGACAGCGAGTCGATTGCTGATACACGACTCAGACACCGTCAGTTTGTTCTCACCTGAGGGCAAGAAGACGCATCAGGCATGTGTGTTAAAACAGCCAAACAAATACCAAAACAAATCTCTGTCAGAGATACAGTGACATCAGTGAAATATGTCTTCAAAGGCCTATGTAGGAGAGGCAACGGATTAAGTGTAAAGGACGGTTCAAAAATTCCCAACAAACCAATTTAAAACATTGCAGAAAACAGTTGCCGCATTGTAATCTAAGCCGATGGAAGCAATTGGCTGGTGGGGACTACAAAGACTTGCAACCACTCACCAATTCACATATTGGTTTGGGAATAAACAGGAAAAACTGTTGAAGAACAGCACGTATCTGTCTCTACCTCAGCGTTCCCCCTAGTGTTCGCCTGTCTCATCATGAATATTTAATATGAACAGGCCTTAACATACAATGAGTGAACCTACTGGTCTGGGAGAACTTCTCCAAAGCAATGAGAGCAAACAGCATGACAGTTGGGTGGGACTCTGCGTTCTAGAGGGAGATCCACAGAAAAGACAGAAAAGAAATGGTCATCAGTTTGTGCTCTTTTTCGTGTTATTATTTTGACCTAGACAAAAACATTTTCTTTCATGCAAACATTCAATACCAGTACACATGGTCTTGTATAATTTTGCCTTCTGTTATTAATCCAGAGTGATCATGCTTCCATGGACAGATGTTAGATGAAACAAAAAGGTGGTTGAAAGCTTTGTAACTGACGGTTTCACAATGACTTCAATTCAATGACTGCACAACCATCACTATGTCTACCTTCCAGGATAAACGCTATTAAGAACATTTGCATGTTACATACATTTGTTAGCTCCAGCATGACTTAAAGTCACTCATGTACATAAAAAAATATATATATTTTCCTTACTCACTCTTGTTTTTTCTTTCCAAAGTCCTCCTCAACACTTGCTGTAACTATTTCATATTAAAAGACATTGTCAAAGGCAACACTGAAAGGATTTTCTTGAGAAACAGCTGCCCAGTGTTTTTCCACTAAAGTTGTCAACTTTTGGATGTTTTGTTGCTGGATTAGTATGAAACACTTCGATTGCAGAACTGACTTTCATATAACAAAGCAATGTCCAATGTTTTTACAAATGCCTTCACAAGAATTTGGAAGTCATTTGTAAAATCTACCAACCTGTGTCTGACATGGTTGGACTTTCCATCTTACGTTCATTTAAAGCATACTGATGTCTTCACACTGCATTTACACACAGAGTCAGCATCTCATCCAATCTTTTCTATTATCATCACTAACGTCAATAACCGCTGGATAGGATAAATACAGCTGTCACTTTACCAGTGAAGCGACCACAATTCATTTGCAAATGTTAGACTTTAATTTTTACGTATGTGAGGTATGTAAATAAAATGGTGGAAAAAAATTAAAACGGAAGAATAGCATGTAGCAAGATACAAAAACACTGTTTTTCTTTGGGTTTATGTCTTTTGTAAATAAAAAGTAGCTTGGTTGCTTAAGTATCACAAGAAAAGTGATGACCCTCCCAATGCAACATCCATGGATAAAATGTCATAAATAAAAACCAAGCAATTTAATGTTATGACATGGTGACTGCCACCACAAGAGAGTGTGAGTGAATGAGTGAGTGAGTGAGAGTGAGAGTGAGAGTGAGAGAGAGAGAGAGAGAGAGAGAGAGAGAGAGCAAGCGAGCGAGAGCGAGAGCAAGAGAGATATTGCTCACCAGGCTCTCCAGAAGGTACTCAAGGGTTCCAGGGCTCAACAACCCAATACTGGCCGGACCTAAAAAAAAAACAAAAAGAGAGAAAAAAAACTTAGAGGGGAAAAACAACTGTTTTAGAAATATATGAACCTCTGCTACTTGTTTGTGTTTCTGTCTAACCAAAATAATGAATGATGGAAAATTATTTTTGATCATCAATAGCAATAAAAACTAGGCATTATAATAAAATGACAAGAACAAAAGAATATAATAAATCAACTTTCTTCACCTTTCTGTTGATTTTCATTTGCTATATCTTTTTTTTTTCTAGCTACAGATTCTACAAGTATAGGCGCAGCCCTCTAAGCTGTGGGGCCCATTGGTTCCTTTAACAAGCTGAAGAAAAAGCCAAATGTCCAGTCCCAGCTCAACTTATACTCAAAGTAACTAACCTATTCATTTTGAAAGAGCAACGGCCAATGGGGAAACTCCAACACTCAACCGACCAATGGTGTAACTTCATCACTTAGTCAGGGACAGACTTTCTCATTTATAGGGCTGGCCTCGCTTTGCTGCGGTCTAGGCAAAATTAGTGAAATTACCCCCGAACAACCTACCCTTTGGGTTAAGAATTGAGAAAGTTAATTAACAAAGTTAATGTAAAGTCCTAGCAAGTTGACTACCACACAGACTTTCATAGTTTCTTGCGATCACTTACTCACAATGAGCTTGAATTTCATAGTGAGCAAGTAACATGCCAATGGAAGAGTGAAGAGCAGACGATTGACTCAAGGATTAAAAACATCAAGTGTGTGAATGTGGACTGTACCAGCCAGTTTCTCTGCCAGGCATCCTAGGACAGCTGTGGTGTTTCTGTGTTTAGCAGGGTTTAGAGCGTCCTGTTGTGCTACAGCCGAACTCAGACTCAACATGTCAGAGAGTTTCTGGAGAGCATCCTGGAGAGAAGAGATGGAGCAGTTACTCTAATGAAGGTCAAATAAACACACAGTTTCAACCAAACAATCCAAATATTGAAGACGATGGAGAGATGAATAGGAAAGGAATGCCTTCTGCGTTTATGAAACTTGCACCACCTGCAGGCAAGGAGTGTTACAAGTGCAGTTTCATCCTTTTTGTAGCTGCTGTTTGTGTGCGTGTGTTTGAAGCTTTACATTTTAGATTTTAAACCTGCAAAATATGTTTTGTTAGGTGGAGCATATTTCTGTTGAATACTGGAAAGACTAGAGTTCATACTGTTCAGAGTCTCATCGTATGTCCTTTGTCCTCAGGTTACTTTGGACAGGGAAGCAGGGGGTCCTAACCAGATTTTATTTGTTCAAAGGGGGAAAAAAGAGGTGGGGTGGGAGAGAGGGGGTGGAAAGCAGAGGCCAAAAGAAAACAATAAAAGGAAAGTACATACTTATCAACCTCTAAATCCACTTTGGTACTTACACTTATTTTTCCTTTTATACTTATATCCACTTGTACTTAATTTATCTTACCTGTATTATACTGTATTATAGTTTGATTTGCTTAGTACTTCTTTTCCCGTGTGCATTGATGTGATAGTGAGAAGCTGTAACGAAAGAGTTTCCCCTCGGGGATCAATAAAGTATTTCTGATTCTGATAGTAGTGAAAGTTGACCAGGTTCTGTCTTTGGAGCAGAATAAGATGAGAATCTATTTCTATTAAAAAAAGTATTTAAAGTAGAGGTTAGTTTAACACAATGATGTTTTATGTTCAATAATCATTTCATTTGATGCAATAGATAGACATAAATGTAAAACCTCAAAGCTATACACAGAAAGACCTGCAGCTGTCATACTTTTAGCCTATAGGTGGCACTAGTGTTAAAATTGCCTGTAGGTGGCCACATGTTTAACATGTTTACATCTGTAGGTCTAAACTGCTGCTGTTAGTACTTTCCATCCTCATCACTCCACATGTAAACTTGTGTAGAACTGGTCTAACAATGACTGGTCTTGAGGAGAATCAGCAGCCTGCTAAATGTGAATGAGTGAGTTTGTGATGAAGTTACAAGCCATTTCCTGGAGGTGTAAAACAAATTGGGAACCACAGCAATTAACCAATCATGGGGGGCAGAATTTCTATCTGTGCCCGCTGTATACATACACGCAATCACTATAATACAGAAAAAGTCACGGGAAAGAGGAAGATTGGTTTTCTGATTAGAGCTGCAGCCGCAAACAGAGGAGCCAGTTTTGAGATTACTTCTATTCCACCTCAGGCTTTGCTCAGGTTTGGGGGTAAAAATTTTGTAAGTTAAGGTCAGGTTATTTTAAATTTATTACCCCAAATAAATCTCTCTTAGTGTTACACACACACACACACACACACACACACACAAGCCACTAACCTTGGTGGGCAGGGGACATTCATCTAATAGAAGGGTGATCACTGCTGGGCCAAGTGGATCGTCCAATGGGATCACTCGAACCAGAGATTGGACAACCTCCAGCCAACCATCATCTGTGTGAAAATAAGAGGAAAAGATTGAATTGAGACTCAACTGACTGAATTTATCTGACCATTCAAATGTTTCTCCTCCTTGGTCCAGTTTAGCTCCCTTGTCTCAGTGTTGCTTATTTTCTTTCATTATAATACATTTCTTCATGCAAAAACACAAAACCAAATAATTCAAAGATAATTGAACTGTGCTGAACTCAATTTATGAGACAAGCCCCTGGAGTATGAGTATCAGAAGCAGCATAAATACTAAAACATCCATTTCCTGTCCATTAGATGACTCAGTGAGAAACTCTCTCTTTAACACTATCACTTATGAAAGCCCCAGCCAACTGGCTGATGAATAACGTAACATCATAGCACATGTCAAACAGAAAATGGCTGGCTTGCTGACTGACTTGATGCTTGGCTGCCTTCAGGGTTCAGTATCTGCAAGTTAATACCTAACTTGGCTGTTGTCAAGCCTCACAACACCAAGCCATGCAAGCATCAAACACCGTATGTGCATGACACGAGGCCCAAACACGAGAATTCAAAGGCAACCGCATAAGTATACACAGAAACACACATAGGATAAGAGCATCATTCACCATATGCACAAGAAATCACACACAACAAACCAAAAACACACAAACATCAACTGATGCTTCAAATAGACACAAACCCAAATAAGTATCAGACCTGTCAGTTACTGTCAAACTAAGAATACAACAACTCTATTTATTCACTTGCTGCACAAACTCCAAAACAGAAGAATTTCAATCCTATTTAAACTTAGTTCACATGATCATGGTAGTAATGTAAGTAGCAGCCAACACATGATGTCTGCAGTGTCGTGACTATGTCCCTTCCCCAGGTGATGTAACGTTCCCCTGCGCTGGACCAGTGGGTGTTGGAGAAATACTGAGGCAGCAATATTACCGCAGGATTGTAAGCAGCAGACAGGTGGTGTTGCAGCCCCTTTCAGTGAAGGTTTCTCCAGTTTTACATAAAGGGCCTCTTTTACACCTCATTCAAACCCACCCATCTTCTTTGTGTAGGATTTTCTGAAGGGGCGTGACAGAAAAAGTTTGAGAACTACTGATATAACCCCTGATCCGATCCCACCCATTGCAAACAAATGAAAAGTGCTTTTGCATCACATTACCTAATGTACTCTGTGCCCGATACGTGGCCACAGTGCTGTCTGATAAGTCCACGCTCAGCGTGTGAATGTGTGTTTTCATGTTTTCCTTACCTGTCTCTGCCATCTCGTGCAAAGTGATCATGGAGTAAGGGGGCTCTTGGTCACTGAAAAACAAAACAGTTTGCACAGAATGTGATAACAGCCTGGTTTAAGAGTGCTTCTCACATCGTTTTCACTACTTGAATGCTATACATCACACACTCTGCTCTATGTTTTAAAGCATTCAACCACCAAATACATCTCAACTGTTTATGACCCTGTGATCACTGCATCTGAAATAATGTAAACAAATAATTCATGGCTGTGTGCTTCTGCGATTGCAGTAATGGCTATTAACAGTAATGTTGTTCCATGGAGAGGTTAAGGCAAGGGTATAATTGTAATGGATTTACTTCAGTGCATGTTGTTTTTGATGAAGCTGCTGAAGACTGCTTTCGTTTTGACAGCCATAACGTCAGCCAGTTTGATACTCAGATTTCCTAACACAACTAAGTAATACTGAAACTGGATTTTCTTTCGTTTATATGTCAAACTGTGAAAAAAATTCTTGGAAACTCACATGCATGTTTCACATAGGGCTGCACAAGTAAGTACAGTGTTAATAAAGTGATATTTTGCTGTATCTTGCAGCCACTGTTATATGATAGTATCTTGACACACAGATGGTGTACAATATAACAGCACCAGCTTCCAAATAAAGCAATCCTATTAGAGGTGCTACTGAATATTTTATCTATCAATGAATCAACTGGTTGCTTTTTTGAATGATAGAATAATCATTTAGGCTATAAAATGTCAAATACTACAAATTGTTTTCAAAATGCTCATTTTGCCTAATAATACATTTAATAATTTATAATTTACAATTTTATAAAAAACAGAGAAAAGCTGTAAATTGTCATATTTGAGGAGATGAAACCAAATATTTAATGATTTTACTTAATAACAAAATACTAACAATTTATAACTCATTTAGTAATCAACTAATTGTTTTAGCACCAAATTCAATACAACACTACAAACCACAGTTTCAAAAATGGCCTGTTAAATTAACAACTCTCTGACAGAGAGTCAATAAAAAACTGAAAATTAGAAGTTTCATAAAAAGGTCATTTTTGTGGGGCTAGATATATTGCATCACATCATGTCTGCTCTCCCCCCCTTTTCAGCCTGCAGCTGTTATATGTACCTGTCAAGCTAAAATGGTAGAATACAGTTCACCTGTGTGGAAAAATTATGCTGAATGAAGGGAATAGTAAAATCTGTAAATATAAAACAAAACATGCAGGCACTTCAACAAGTGGCTCGATCAGACAGAGAATATGCTGAGAGAGAGAAGATCAAACAATCATACGGTTTACAGACCATGGTGAAGAAAGAGGCCAATTTCTTTTAACTATAAACTAGAATTTATAAACATACATTTGCACAAAGGGTCAAATCAGTGAAAAGCCACAGGGGTTCGTGAAAAGAAGAGTTTGGAAAGGAACTCAAGCTGAAACTGGATTAAGAGATGAAGAGAAAAAGGTTTCTTATTAAGGTAGGCTGAGAAAAATGAGGCATACTACTAAATTGCTACTGCTGCTACTAATGGGACCAGGCTAATAACCAAAACAACCAAAACAGACTACACTGCCTCTAATTTACATGGACATATTTCAACATTCATATTTTCATTTTTCATGTCAATTAGATATTTCCTGAACCGTGTCACACTCAACAGTCATCCTGCCCATATTTTGTTCTCCAAGCCAACCAAACCAATGTTGATGAAAACCCCAAAGGGACACAGTGAATGGCTTTTCTCCAAAGAGAATGATAGCTCAGTGGAAAAGGAAGAAAGTGCCTCAGCATCTACAGAGGCAACACAAATCTTGCTACATCATTGCAGCAAGTCATCACTACGTCAAGAGAGGAAACAGGCATAAAGGAAACTGACTTGCACAAAGTCTTCTCCTAAGAGTTCTACCTCTTTGAAGCCACAGGTAAAAGACAAAATACCTGTGGCAGCTGCTCAGAGCACTTAGCACCATTCAAGTCACCTCTGTGAAGGTTTTTTAGTCTGCCGACAGTATATTACCAATATACTAACTGCACAGCGCTCTTGAAAATTAATTTAATAATAAAAGATAAGCCCTCATATTACCATGTGGGTTATTTTGTCAGTTTGGTCCAACATGAATCTTTGTCAAAGTTACATTTCTATGTTTTAGGCAGGCTATTTTGTGAAATGACATGATTTTTTCATGAATTGTCTGCAGTTCTACATTTTAATATTAGCTTAATTTATGGTAAGAAATCCTGGCTTCCTCGAAAAAGAACCATAAATTCCCCAGTTATAATTTTTAAAAGCACAAGGAAACCCTAGTTTAGACTACAAAGATGATGTTTGGTAAAGACGGAGGAAGTGTGATTTGTGAAGCTGTTTCACCTTGTTGCTGGTGATCTGCAGTATAAATGTCAAAGAGTGACAAGGTGATATTAACGTGGATGTATTTTTTGATGGCACTGGCATTGTCAACCAAACAACATTTATAAACAGTATACAAACATTAATAAATGGTTTATAACACACTATAGTATAGCTGCATGCAGGTAAGTGTTTATTAATGTACAGTATTTGTCAACAATTATAACTTCTCCTCTGAAGACATATTTCACATTATTACAACTGTGTTTTACTATATAGTCATTTATTATCTGTTTATACAGCAGCCTCCACTTATGCATGCCCACAGAGGGAGTTATTAGTTGTTGACAAATAAATTAATAAACACATATCTGCTTACAACTCTATTATTCCCAAAAAAATGACAAAGGACTTAGTCATTGTCTAAGCCATGACTTTAATTTGTACCCACTACTTCAAAGTCGTGCATGCAATGTTTTGCGCGTTCGTGACATATCCTCGTGACTCTTGTTCAAGAATTTTTTTTAGTTGGCTGAGACATTGTCAGAACTCACAATAGACACTATTATTAAAACTATAGAATATTAATTTAAGGCCACTCTGACTCTTCCTTCCATCATCTTTTTATCTTGTTAATATCTTATTAGACTTACTTGTCTACAAGTGTCCTGATAACAGCCAGTGTGTCCAGCACCAGGCCATCCACATTCTGCTTCTTCCGTCTTGGTTCATGGGGCCCTCGTCCTCGGCGTGGTGGCCTGACCGGGTCCCTGGGTCGACTGCTCCGAGCCTCTCCGGCTTCAACACCTACGCCTGTACCATGATCCACCCGCCTAGCTTGTCCTCGGGTTGCCCTCGACGACCCGTGGTGATGGTCCTCCAAGTCACTATCCTCCCGGCACACACAGCTGTTACCCATGGTTCCAGTGCTGGAGACCACACTGGCAAGGGTCTCCCAGAATGGAGGTAGGGAGTTTGAGGAGGAAAGGAACAGCAGAACCTGTGCAAGGCTCCTGCAGGCACAGAAAGTGATCCAGGCGGCTACTATCATATCATTTGGAGAGCTTGGTTTTGGGGGATTCTTATCCCAGTGGGCTGGGTGGGGTCAGCGTAAATTATCATACTGTTGCCAAGCAGACATGTGGGATTGGTTTGGGAGTAATATATGGCTGGTTAAATGGACCAGGAGGGGTCAGGGGATGCAACCAGAAAAACTCTGATCATCATAGACAGCCCAAGGCTCAGGTCCAGTTCTCATCCAGGGCTCGCATAGCTGCAAAAGCAACACAAACCGAAAAGAAAAAGTAAAACACTGACGCTAAGTTAACTCTGTCAGAGCTGTATATTTAACTGTTTAACGGCTAATCATGTTCTGCCAGCAGCAAAGCTCAAAACTAGCTGAAGTGACACAGCCCATGAGATAAGTGTCAAGTATAAAAGAAATAAAATAGCGAGAAACTGGAAGGAAAATCAACATTAGCCATTTAGCTGTTTGTCTCTCAAACAAAGTAGCTACTATACGATGTCGAGCTGTTTTACTCTTCTTGTTCTGTTGTTTAAGAGGACAGTCATAATGTATCAACAATTAACTCATCGTGTACTAAATTATTGAGAAATTTTAGTATTGTTGACAAACAAGAGCTTTTCAGTTAGCTGGCTAGCAAGCTAGCCACCCACCAAGCAAGCATTGTAACACTGGCACTTCCAAATGAAAACAAAGTCTCACAAACTCGCACTTATCATTTTGTTAGTAAACTATAATGGTTAAATTTTAACCTAAACGCATACTTACGTTGCTACCACTTGAAAAACAGCAGCATTCAAACGCAGACGGGCCAGACCGAAGTAATTAACAAAACGGACTAGCTAACTAGCTAGCTAGCTAGCTATGTTGTGCTGTAGCTGTTAGCCCGGTTAGCTGGACACTCCTCTGATCCTACTGTAAAATTTACACTAGTTAGTTAATGTGAGTAACAATGAACTACGCGTGGTACTCAAACGCCGGTGAAGTAAAGGGACATATTTACATGCCCTGCCTATATTCCGCAACACCGCTTTGCTGAACTCTAAAACAGCACATTCATATGACGGTTAGCTAACACCTCGTACACATTTTAACGACGCTTCACCGCTAGCTGCTTGCTAAGTTCCGTAGCGTTGGCAGCTAAAGAGACGGCCATCATCAGCTGTGGCTGCGGAGGCGCGGCTGGGCTGACGGAGGAGGGAGACGGATTTCTGTTGAACACAACGTCATCATACAGCAGAGACCGCGTTTTCCCATTTTTTCAAAAATAAAATCTTTCTCTCTTTCGTTCATTATCCATGATGTATTATGAAGTCTATTGAATCTGTTTGGAAATAATATCTTTTTTTGTTTTGTGTATTATATTTGTGCACCTTGGATATATTGTTTTATGACAGAAAAAAAAGATTGCGAGAAGCAACAATAAAAGGAAAAGTTACAGCAATGAAATTACATCCGATGAAAATGCACAACGTAAAGTTGCATATAGTATTTATGTATTTATAGTATAGTACATTTGACTACAGTACCAACACGAACAATTCAAACAGGTGTGCTACTACAACTGTTTATTGTAAAACAAAAAATAAAATACCATGAAAACGTGAAAGCACGTGAATGAGAAAGAGACTAGATGATCCGAAGCCAAACTTTCCCACGAGTACTTAAACGCAATCAACTGAAGTCACAAGATTTACACACAAAAAAAATCAACACGATTATTTGTATAAAATATTGATGACGTCAGAAAGGTCAAATTTTTTAACACTAACTTAAGGTCTTTTGGGAATCAGGAGGATACAACAGAGAGGAACTGAAGGTGGGCTATGTGACTCCATGCAGCAGGGTCCAGGTCCATGGTCTAGGCTACAGTCCTTCATTAAAGTCTAAAAGTCCTTCTCTATGTAATCATAACACATATGGTTTAACATCTCTGGGCCTGGCCATGTCTCAGAATTTGGGCATCTGAACTCCCAATCACATATGGGATGGTATAGTTAATATTAGTTATTTAAAAGACACAACTGGGTAAATGAAAGCTTTCACAATATGCAGTGTAACACATGTGACAGACCAGAACAAAATAAACAGTTTTTTTTCTTTCAATACAGTCAGGGAATAAACACTGGATTCATTACTATTGTTGGTTTAAAAAGTGATGGCAGATGTTTAAAAAAAAAATTCTCTTTAAGTTTAAACAATGAATCCCCTTACAGGCTCTGACCTGTTAACCTAATGCTGTAATAAAAGGGTCTTAGCTCATTATCAAAGATTATATGTGATTACAAATATCACAGAGCCAACAGTCTTACACTAAGTCAACCATGCATTTAGATGGTGTGCTGTAAATTAGGACAGTCATAAACCCTGCTTCGGTCTAGGGCTGTATTGAAGGAGTTGTCATGATACATCCCAGTCTTGCCCAAGTCTTCAGAGAATCTTTGTGATTTAGGGTGGAAAGTGCATGGTGAGCTTTCAAAGGTTGGAGTGAGAAGACCATAGTCACTGGAAGTGGTCCTGTACAATATATCCTGGGGCTTTGCTGCTGGAGGCATCATACAGGAGAAAACTGGGTTTCCAGGGTTGGCACATGTTTTTGTATTTTCTCCCTGCTGTTTCTGAGAGGCTGACATCATGCAGTGCCTATAAAAAAACACAAACACATCAGTTTTAGTACAGGATTACACAAAGCTAAGCTCATTTTTGGTAGATGTCTACAGTAAAACCGACTGATGCAGAGGTTCAACATTAACATCAAAGGCCAAATGTATGGAATACATATGTTTGATGAGAATGGAAATATTTAGGATGTGATGAATCTTTAACATTGTACAAGTAATTTACAAAGACAAAATTTACAAGCACAGTGCTTCTCAGCTATCTTTGATGTTAAAAACATCTTTGGATAAGGTTTCACATGGAATCGCAATTTAGCTAAACTTAAAGTTGATTTTCCTACTTGATTATCTATTTCATATGTATACTCAAAAAGAAAACGTTGACACACCTAACGCTACAGGGAGATTTCTCTCGGTAGATAATACTACTTGAGTACATTATGCCTCAGTAACTTTAGTTAACTAAGCTAATTGTCGGCCTATAGCTAGCTTAACCTACCAAAGTAACATCAACGTTAGCTGGCGTTAAATCTCTAAATTTACTGTTTCACTGACTGAAATCTATCTGAATGAAACTGCTGTTCTCAATATGTTATCATCTTAATATAGTTACCTTCAAATGCAGTAAACCAAAACAACAATTTCCGATGTCTCTATCTTGTTGTGTTAGCCAGAGCACGGCTAAAAGAAGAGGCGTCTGGTAACCTTGGGAACCACGAAACATTGGGGGGGTATTCATTGTTATTGGAAACAGTCGTATATATACAGTATATATGCACGGGTAGCCGATATATCTATGTATATGGGTTCTGCTTACTAGCTTTTCCTTGAACTTTCAACCTGCATCTCACGGTCTTTATCTGGATAGAGTTTGTTCAGTCGAAATGGAGTCAACATTTGTCAAATATTCGGTGGAATCATTCTGTGTGTGGGATGTACAACATGATTTAAATTGTTGATTTTTAAAATCCACACTTACTGAGCCAAAAATACTACTGTTAGCTTCTGACGAATCCTAAGCCCTTTATGGAGCCCTTTGTACACTGGCTACAACTGGCATAAAACCGACATTATTCTAATTATTACTGTTGTTTATTATTAATTGACTGAATCGGCTATTTAACACATAATGTATATGTAATACAGTATTTTCCACGGCAAGTGAAGGCATCATTGGTTACATCATCACCAAGCGTCAGCTGTGTACATACAATTACCGCATCTACTGTGCTCAAATGGCTAAAAACTGAATCCTATTTCTTAACAGATCCATACTCAAACCCTATCGTTCACAGACTTTGGCAAAGCGTGTGCTACTGTTACTCTTATTGTTTTGTAGGCTAACTGGTATTTCTGAGGGTAGCAGCGGACTCTCCACCTTCTGCCACAGTGCGTTAAGTATTGCAGCTAGCTAGCTTGAGGCTAACTCCGTCAGAGGAGAAGATCTGTGCAGCTTGACCCGCAGCCTGCTCAGAGGATGGACAGTGAAATCCAACGAGATGGGAGAGTCCTGGACCTCACCGACGATGCTTGGAGGGAAGACCGACTGCCTTATGAAGATGTTACCATCCCTCTGGTAAATGCTGTACAATGTTAGCATTAGCATTAGCAGTAGCCAGGTTTTACATAGTTTGTTTACGGTCAGGTGCAGACATTTATCATCTACATATTGAAAGAAGATTTGGTTTTCATGTAGGAGGAGATGTTTCTTAAAGACTGCTGTTAATTGAGGCTTTAACAGGACACAGTGCAGGTACTTTAGACAAATGACAAATCTGATGAAGCACACTAGGAAGCAGCCTCAAGTTAATCTAGGTTCAAATTGGGTGAAATGCAGTGCAATTTGATCTGCTCTCAGTTGGTATGCGAGGCTCACAAACTGCCACAACTGAGAGCGAGCAGCTTTGAATATAGTGAGAAAAGGAAGCCCTACTTTCTTGCTCAAATCTAATGACAGTAGTCATCTTTCAGGCTCAAAACCTGTATGACACTTGCGATTCTAGCCTTACATACTTTCCTAAATTCATCTGGGCTTACAAATGCTTTCAAATGCTGACATATTCTCAGATTTGTTTTGTGCATGCTTGGTAGTTGTGTCAATAATGAACAGCCATAATCCTAAACATCTGAGAGAAAATATTCCCATTTATTTTAATTTAGATTCATTTGCTTCCCTCAAATATTCAGTTTTTGTCTTGGCACCATCAAACTGTTGATATAAAGTAGTGAACAGCTCCTCTTTTTCATGGCATCTTGTCTCCCCCGTTCTCTGTCAGAGTGAACTGCCCGAGGCTGAGCAGGACAACGGAGGATCCACAGAGTCTGTAAAAGAACAAGAGATGAAGTGGACAGACCTCGCCCTGCAGAGCCTGCACGAAAACACACCAAACACTGGAAGCTAAAAGACTAATCCGGAATCAGACTGTTGGACAAAAGCAGACATGCACGTGGACACTGAATTCAGACAAATGTAATTCACTGTCTTTGCATTTTGTTGTCTTTTGAAGCATTTGCAGTATGTTCCAGCTAAGCAGAAATGATGCAAAAAGCTATGATTCTAGTCCAGGAGGCAGTCCTTGTATGTGTTAACAATAACACTTCCTCTTAAAATATTTTTTTTATTTTGTGTTGAATCCAAAAAGTCGGAAGGACTGTGAGACACTGGTGAGACACTGTGTGTGCCTGTAAAAGTGTTCTTTGCTTACTAAAAAAATCTGTCAACTTTCCATCACTTCATAAAGTATCATAAAGCATTGAAACTTTAGTCTCATTTTATAAAGTTGTGATCATAAATCAGAGCATCCTGTATGAATATAGTCCTGGACGTAAATATGACAAACATCACAAGCAAGGAACAGCACCTAATATCTCAATTCTAGTTTCTGGCTGTTTCTATACAAGATCTTCTGAAGACCCTTGTGCGTGCACACACACACACACACACACACAAAATAATTTATTTTGACCAAGGGGATGGTCAAAGCTACTAAAATACTGAAAAAAATGTTCTTCCAAGTCACTGATATGCAAGAATGTGGACTGGCTAAATTTGGGAGCATAACCAATGAAGGTTTTAAGAGAAAAGGGAAAGTTTTTAAGAGGAACTACACTGTATTAGGTAACTAAAACTAATGCAGTCTAATCAACAACCATGCAATAAATCCTACTTTCATCAAGGTTGAAATGTTCAGTTTTTGTCAAAACTGTTATATTGAGGTGTTGGTTCAACTCTATGGCCATTTTGGAGGATGTGGTTTGTGGTGATGTTGTATTGTGTTATATTGAGAGGTGTTTCTAAAAAAAAATGGATGTGGATGTGAAAATGGATCACTTAGAGCTCAGCTATTCACTGTGGTACAGTCTTATTTCTAGCCTAGTTATCTCTATGCAGTGCATTTAACCATGTTATCCAGAAATCTTTAAGGAAAATGTAATTCCCTCTTAACCTGCTTTCATTTTATTTGTATTTAACATAACTCTTTTTGGAAAAAATAATCCATTGTATTTTCCTTGTCTCTGCTTTCTCTGCTTTTCTCCCTACAAGGTTTAAACCAGAAAAGAAAAATCCTGACTGTAGCTCCATCAAAACTGTGTTTGTGCAGCCTCTGCCGTGAGCTTGCGAACGTGGTCATGTGGCCCCTTCTGCAGCAGGGCCGAGGGGTGTCGGTAGGAGCCCCCTAGACGATCCCAAAGCGTGAAGTATTGTCCGTAGTTGTAGTTGAAGAAGAGGTGATGGTCTACGTGGTGAGCAGCACCGTTGATCAGACATATCAGGGGGCCGGGGAGGCGGTAGTCTCCATCGTGTATGGAAATGGTCCAGATGTTGACAAAAATGAAGAGTGAGAGGTAGACCGCCTGTAATGTAAATGTTCAATATGTCATTTAAAAACATTTTACAGTTAAGTGACAGAGTTTACATCATGTTAATAGTGTACTTTTTGGAATTCATTGCTTTTTTTTTTTTACACTACTTTTTAAGCAAACGTCATCAAAATTTGTCCACACGCAGCTGGCCCTGAAATTATTCATTTAATTTACAACAGCATCATGAAATATGCAGTGAAGTCATAATTTGCAATACTGTTACTCCTCAGACCTGACATAAAGATGTTTAGTAAAGAGTGACGAGTAGACCGCCACCTTGTGGAGGGGGAAGATGAAAGGGTAGACGTGATAGGGTAAGCTCTGCAGGAAGCCGTCGAGTGGATGGAAGGCATGGCTGGCAAAAGGCGTAGGGATCTTGAATATATGGTGTTGCTTATGTAAGTGCTGAGGGGGATAAACAAAAATGGTCTGAATGTTAATCCTGTTTTAGTGAAAAATACACCAGGCAAACAAGGTACACAAAGCCCCACAGTGAATTTTAGCCAGAATCAGAAAGTATGATTAAAAACAGTCTTCAGATGGAAAAGGTGTAGCCACCAAGTCGGTCATATACAACATTACTTTTGTAAACCTAACCGGCCACGTGGGGGCAGCAACAAGCTGTAAACACAACACTGACATATTATCACTATAAAGTTGTTATGGCAAACAGTGTCCTATTTAATCAGCGAGTCATGTTTGTGTCCACCTGATGAATGTAATAGTCACTCTCCTTTTAGCTCTGTTTTGGTCTCCACCTACTACTGAAGGGAATGTCTGTCGTTTCCCGCTGAGCATGTAGTGTAAAGTGGCTTTTTGGCTGGAAACAGCTGCTGCTGCTCAAAACAGCTTGATGAGAGCAGTGAGACTGAACTAAAACAGCTAAGTTGTTGGTTATAAAACCAAAACAATGAGCCAAAAGAGGCTAAAATGCTGAGCTGAGGGGAGCTGCAGAGTCAGGTGATGATTCTCAGTGGGTTTGTTACTGCGAGTGACACCTTTCCCATTACACACAGTCATTTTGGTTCATTGTTTATATACACGTATAAACATGCTGAAGCTCACCTTGTAAATGTTCTTATGGTGCATGGAGCGGTGTATCCAGTAGATACACATGTCAGTAAAGAACAAGAAACCAGCAATGCTCAGGAACACCCCAGGCCAGCCTGAAACAGACCAGTAGGCTAATGGGTCTCATTACGACTATTTTACAACCTGTTTTAACAAGTTCTGAGTTGGTTGAAGTTAACATGAACCCTGGCCTGGGTTTTAAGGTTTCAGGTAACTGCCGTCTCACCCAGAGGAGATTCGCTGATGTTGTCATAAAGTTTGCTGTTTCCCCTGACCTCCCAGAAGAAAAGGGCCACTGTGGGGAAGCTCATCCAGAAGATGGACACAGTTCCTAGTTGAATCTCTTTTCTTACCTGGTTCTCTCATTGGATCAGAGACACAAAGTTAGAATTTGGGAGAAGTTTGCTTTGCAATTGTTACCAGCACTGGTGTTATCTTAAGTAATAAAAACAAAAAAACAGTCACTAACAGTTACTCCCAATCAGTTCATTGACCTTTAACTGGTTTATAAATGTGAATACAGGGCCTGGTCCATTAAACAGCTTACCTTAATAAACTGTGGATGTTTCATGAGCTTATGGTCAAACACATAGTAGAAGTTAAGAGCACCAAAGCCCAGGTAAATCAGCTCTGCTCCCAGGTTGGTCACCACCCACAGGCTGATTATCTGCCGCAGAGCCCCGTCCTCGGGCCATGAGGCCGGGTAAAAGTACGGAGTGAAGATGTAAGAGTCAGCAATGTTCAGCACATGATCCATGGTACAGTCTGGGAAGAGGGGGAAATGTATAGTATGACCAATCTTGCGCTTAGCCTCCGTGACACAGGACAAGGAGCTGGATACAATTCTGTCAAAAACATATTTGTGCAAAGGTCAGGATTTCCAAAAGAGCTCATAGCTGAATTTAGTTATTGCTGCTGAACGGACCTGCTTTAGGACCAGGGCCAGACGTCAAACGTGTCGTCCTTCCTCCACACGTGGCTTAATGTAGCAAATTGTTTGGTGGCAGGTGAACCACACGCTGCTGACATGAATTAACCATGCATTCCAATAAGTTTTCCACAAATGGAGATAACAGTTTTTTCCCCCCAGAAGCTCGTAGAGATTCAGAGGGCAGCTCTTCTTTGCTTCATTTTATTGAGGCAGTAAATATGCTGAGGGGATCCAGGGAGACGCGGACGTGTCGGTCCTGGTGGAATAAGATCCCAGCATGCTCAGCAAATAACAAGGAGCTCAGTGGCAGTGAGACTTGATCTACCAGTCAGATCTGCTCATTTCGGTGGATTTTCAGTGGACTAATCTTTCTATAGTAGCTTAACAATAGTTAATTTGATTCCAAGTAATGAAATGTGCTTCATCATAATATGATTTATTAGATCATTTATATGAAACAAGTTAAATGTCCAATCTGATGTCTTTATATAGCATATATATTCACATTCATAAGTCATCAGAAATAGCATTATAGCATTAAACCTATTTTGAACCGCCCTAGATCTGTTTTAATACAAAATAAAAATAACTTGCAAGGGTAAGCATGCCATTTTTTGCAGTGCATGTACCCTGTCCCATGCTGGGTTTAAGGATCAAATTCTCCCTTAACTGTCTGCCCTTTACACACACACACACACACACACACAGCAAAGGTTAAGAGTTGTGAGTTTGATCAGGAGTAAAAAATATATATATATTTATCACCTCATGATCATAAAACATCCCATCAGGCCTGTCTTGTGGTGTGTCTGACTGTATGTCAACACTTCCAACCTGTCACAGACACACACGAACACACACACACACACACACACATCTCACAACCAACGATACTGCCACTGAGCAAGAACTACAAGTGGACGATGTGATCTCTTGCCCTCGGAAAAAGGAGGACGACGCCTGCACAGAGAATCTGAACAAGATGGTGAATGTTTTCATGCAAAAAGCTTCGCTTTCCACTCCATTTTTTATTTAGCTGGGGTTTTTTTTTTAAATCCATTATCACCACACAAGTATATCCAATGTACTGTATAGTTTTTAGTTAACAGGTGACAATATACTGTATGTGTGTGTTGATATTTTGTGTAGATCATGTTTTGGTTATGTGCTCCTTCAAAGTAAAAGTACAAATTGTACTACATGTGTTGCTTGCATCGCCTTCACTTTTTACATCAAACTGGAAGGTTGTCATTTATGCTCACACTGATTGCTTCCAGTCATAGATTAGCTGTTTCATAGGTAAAATGTTGTTTTTTTTTACAGCTGTTGCGAGACAAAGTAATATATAGATTACCTGTTTAAAATGAGCACCTGAAATCAGTGGTGGAATGTAACTAAGTATATTTACTCAAGTACAAATTTGAGGTTGTTGTACTTTACTTGAATATTTCCATTTTACACAAGTTTATATTTCTATTCCACCACATCTCAGAGGCAAGAATTGCACTTTTTACTCTTATACATTGGTCTGATAGCTTTAGTTACTAGTTACTTTACAGATTACAATTTTCATACCCTTCCTGTCCAGTGGAAACTATGTATCGCCACACACACACACACACACACACACACACCCTTTAGAGATACGTGGCTCTCACAGGACAGCAACACTACAAGCATATGATGACCTTATAGAATATGATGCATTGCTGTAGATTAAAGTACCCAGCAGTATATAAAGTATTTAAAATCAGCTCAACCTTAAACATCTACAGCAGTCAAGTGCAACATACACATTAATGCAGCAGTAATATGAATCCAGAAACATCAGATACAATAGTAAAACACTGACAGGAAGCATTTTACTGCACAACGAGTACTTTAAGTACATTTTACTATACATTATATATATATACATTTTACTTATACTTTAACTTAAGTAAGGTTTTGAATGACTTGTAGTGGAATATTTTCACAGTTCTTCCACCACTACCTGAAATACAAATGGCTAAGGGGGAAGCTCTCTCTCCCTATGAATGTGTAGATGTCTCCCTCTAGGGGTCTGTGACACAAACAGCACCTCTCTGTGCAATGTGCAGTGCCGTCATGTCTTTGCCCATTTTTCATGGTTGTCACCGCCACTGTCCCAGAGAGTGAATCACTGCAGTTTGAACCCTGGGTTTAGAAAAAAACTTAGCATTTTGATTTACTATTAAATCAAAACCACATATTTAAACGTCTTAACCAACCAGTGACATGGGATTCATAAACGAGGGATGAATGACAAATGAATACCTTTGTGTTTAAGTTTCGAAGCCAGAACCCAAACTGCGTCTTAACAGACAAAATGAGGAATCAGGGCTCACAGAGCATTTGCATTAATTATACTTACAATACTTCACTAATCACCTGTACGCTCCAGCATCCTGTTTAAATAATCCATCATAATCACTACAGGTGCGTCTCTGTGAATAATGCCACCATTTTGTGTCTGTTCATGACAGAAAGAGTTCAGGCTAAACACAGGAAAGTCCAGGCTATTGTAAACAATAATCGCAGCTGTCGCATCCATTCTTACTTAATGTTCCTAACATTGTTTTCAACTCGTGGACGCTTGTGTTGCAATATTTGTTCTTTCTCCCCTTAATCATCTTCAAAGTTAGATAAGATGTTTCATCACAGAATCACATATTCTCTATTTCATTGAAGGTACTGAAAACTGCACTTAAATTGAGCGAAATATTAAAATTCAGGGGTACATTTTATATAGTTGTATAACAGAGTAGAAAATTTTACATTTGTGTCACTTACATACTTTTCTGTGTAATTTGGTATCTTTGGAGAATTTGGGATCTTATTTTAGATTTAAAATAAAGCTCTCGGGGTTTGAACACCACTTGTCTACACAACAAACATTTGTCTGCCCAAGGCTTTGGCTGATTAACAATATACAAAATATAAATACATTCAGTATGTTTTATATTTCTCTCAGGAACCACATTTCATGTTATGGGGAATGTCATTTATGTGTCAGTATTTTATATTCATTGATATTCGAGTTGTTTCTAAAAAATAAAATAGTTGCAATCAGCTCTAAATCTTTTATTTCACTCGTTACACTCAGTGATTTCCATTGGTCACATCCTATAATGACTCAGCTCATTACGTACTGACGTGTAGCAAACACTTATGTGGAAAAACACAGCCGAACGGTGGCGAGCGCAAAAAAGGCACAATGCTGCCTTCAGGCTCCCATCACAAACTCCCACACCCGAGGGCAGTGAATGTAAATAGTCACCCACCTGTGGAAACGTGTGCTAAGTAAAGGTAACAAACGAATATATAAACATACAGTCATCCACATAAGAGTAGGCTAAAGTAGTGTTCTTTGCTGAGGTGAGTACGCTTATTATCTCCATAGGATTCAAAACAACAGGGAGTACCCTAATAGTCCACTAACTTCGTTGTCACAGACTAGCCTGTTCAGTGTCATCATGAAATTGTGATAATGCTTACACATATTGATTTAAATAAACAATAATTTTCTATGACCACTGGAGTATCACGCAAAAAAAAAGCCGCCTCAGTTGTCACTTGCACTCGACTCGTGAATTAGATATTTCCTACCGCACACGGTACGTAAAGGCAGCATACTACAATAGTCTATTTACTTTGGTTTGCTCACGAGCGCTGTGTGAAGCGGCCGGGTGCAGAGCAGCGGGAGGAAACGGAGAAACGACAACAGACAGTTTGTTTGTTTGTACCGTGTGCACAGACCCGAAAACCCCGAGAAACATTGCAGAATAATGACTGTTTACATGTGATTGGGAAATAACATTGTCCATCAGTCTGAAACTACACGTCTGCAATGTTTATCTTGAATTCTTGAACCTCGCCATGACATTGACATTTCCATTATCGAGACAAAAGTACAAAACCTTAAGACTAAGGTCAGTAGGCTTTAACTATAAATTAATACAGCCTACATGATAAATTAACAACGAGAATATATATATATGTGTGTGTGTGTGTGTGTGTGTGTATGTATGTATGTATGTTATTGTATTTTGAAGCAAGGTTTCCGGAAATACAACTAGCTTTTTGTACCGATGAATGCATCTTGACTAAGGCTCCTGCACATAAATTTGTCCTCTCGTTTCGTAAATCCGTGCGCAGACTGAGCGCATGATTTACTGATCTTTGCGCACCGCAATTCCAGATTTCCACATTAAAATAGGCTATTTTTCTCCCATATAGCCCTTGGGGTCTGTAACTCACTACTGACCACACACATGTAGAAAGGAAATTATCCTCTCCTACTGGGAGACACAGGTGCCATTTAATGTCTCCATAGCTCCCTGAAAATGAGACAATCTATTGATGAACCTACGTAACCTGTGCTCTTTATACCGCCGTATATAATGATGTTTTTCTCCGCGTAAACACGTTAATTATTCTGGGGGTTTGTGTCTCCAGGGGGGAATAATGGGGCCCGGGCGTCTTACGTAATTTTCACACAACAAGCCAACTCGTCCTCGCCTGGGAATCTCACTGCTCCCGCTGCCGGGTGGTTAACCCCGAAGTCGTGTGCACAAACTTCTTTGTAATCGCCTACTACGTGCCTGCGTGCAGCGTGACAGGCGCGTTTTGCACCCGGTCCTGCTGTTCCCAGGACGCTATAAAAGAGCCGCCCAGTCGCTGACAGTCACAACACTCACTCATCTGAGATTGAAGACTCAACACCTGTAAGGAAGCCACAACCATCAGCTGAATAATGGACCCTTGCGACTGCTCCAAGAGTAAGTGTTGGCTGACAACGGTTGTGTCTGGACTTAACATTTCTCATGGCTATAGTGTTTTATTAGCTGTTTATTGTTCGTCGTTGGCCGACAATTTGATGCTAATCTAGCTTTTTTTGTTTTCCAGCTGGAACCTGCAACTGCGGAGGATCCTGCACGTGCACAAACTGCTCCTGCACCAGCTGCAAGAAGAGTAGGGCAAATTACATCCTTGCAACGATAACACGTCTAGAGTAATTTTAGTGGTGTTTTAATCTTAACAAAGTCAGAGGGATTAGATGCGAGATATCGAACTGCTTACCCCAATTAATAAACTACACCATTTTTATTCTTTAACACTAACGATAGCTTACTAGTGATGTATCCCCTTCTTTAAAGTTGGGTGCTTCATTTTATGTTGTATCTAAAGTCACCATTTTACATGACAGGCAACCAGTTGTCCAGGTGGACAATAGGCCTAATAGGCTCTAGGTGCTCTGGCTTGCCGTGTCTTACTATCCCCATCTTCTAGTATAAGCTGTGTATTGTGTTCTAGGCAGATTACTTGACCGCTGGTCTGTCACTTAACGAACTGTTTCTTATTGCAGGCTGCTGCTCATGCTGCCCATCCGGCTGCACCAAGTGCGCCTCCGGCTGCGTGTGCAAAGGGAAGACGTGCGACACCAGCTGCTGTAAGTGAGGAGCCTGCAGCATCAGCACTCTACTACCCTTGTGATGGCACCTGTGTCAACTGACTGAATTGCAGCTGTGTACCGGAAATGTATTTTGTACTTGTCTTCAATGTTGAAATAAACGCGGATCCCTAATGTGGATATGTTGTCTTCGTCTGGCTTAAAGTTGTCAAAGCAAAATATAGGGGGTTCAAACCTCTGTGTGAAATGAGCTGAGGTGTTGTGATTCAGATGCTGCTGCAGTGTAGAGTCCTCTGACCAAGGTCACGCTCACAGGTAGGCAGTACAAAGCTGAAACTCAAGCCCTTGTGATCAGGATGAGACTTGATTTTAATCAAAGTGATGGTAAAGCTGGGGCATGGAATGTGTCAGTACTGTAGTGCAAGACAAAAGCGAATTTTTTTTTTTTTGTTTCCCTCGTTAAAACATATCAACCAACATGTTAGAGGAGCACCAAAATTGTTACAGGTGGCACCAGACAATGACTGACCTCTGGTTTTCGTCAGAGGCTTGTTCTAAATGGAAAGTAGTTGGGAGGTCAACAAAAACGTTGACTATTAATGTGGATTTTACAAAAAACAGTCTCATCTTTTCACGCCTCAGATTTACATCGGACCTCAGACGGGGTCCCGCATGGAACTTGATCTATAAATTACTTTTGGGGAAGAGTAACCCGTATTCACGCGAGTGACCGCAACAATGAGTTTATTTTGACCTGGGCCTCCGCGGAACGTTCGATTCACGCGGAACAAAAGGGGAGACACTGGTTTCTGGTAGGAACAGCAACAGTGATGTACACCGGAAGTGTTGTTTGTGTTGAGTGCAAAACTCTAACCAGTGCTTTCGTCGCCATGGCTTTTCAGCAGTAGTATCTAATTAGACGGTAGCCTACTGTTACAATACATTTAAGTGGCTAAACATGCCGAAGGTCGTGTCTAGAAGTGTTGTGTGCTCGGACACCAGAGACAGAGAGGAGTACGACGACGGAGAAAAGCCTCTTCATGTCTACTACTGCCTGTGCGGTCAGATGGTTTTGGTGTTGGACTGCCAGCTAGAGAAGCTGCCCATGAGGCCCCGGGACCAAGCCAGGGTGATCGATGGGGCCAAACATGCCCACAAGTTCTGCAACGTGGAGACGGACGAAAACGCGTACATCAAGAGAGCCGAGGGCATCGAGAGGCAGTACCGCAAGAAGTGCGGCAAGTGCGGCCTGCTACTCTTCTACCAGCACCAGGAGAAGAACAACCCGGCCACCTTTATCGTGGACGGAGCCGTGGTCAAGTTCGGGCAGGGCTTCGGCAACACCAGCGTCTACAGCCAGAAGCAGCCGGAGGCTCCTAAGAAAGTCCGCGTGATGATGACCAAGCGGACCAAAGACATGGGCAAGTTCAGCTCTGTCACAGTTTCCACCATCGACGAGGAGGAGGAGGAGATCGAGGCCAGGGAGGTGGCGGACTCGTACGCCCAAAACGCCAAAGTGATTGAGAAGCAGCTGGAGAGGAAGGGCATGAGCAAGAGGAGGCTGCAGGAGCTGGCTGAGCTGGAGGCCAAGAAGGCGAAGATGAAGGGCACTCTTATTGATAATCAGTTCAAGTAGAGGAGTCTCAATGAGGGACGCCCTGTGTTGTCTTCTGGAGAACTTAATCCACACTTGTGTTATCTTTCCAGTAGTTTGTCTGGGGCGACACAGCACTGCAGTACATAGAGGACAATATTTGGACATATCAGTACAGGACTGATGATTTGTGTAGGTGTTGCATATTAAGATGGTGATCTTGCTTGGGGAGGGGTAGACCTTTAAATTTGTTTAAACTGTTTAAAATTAAAAGACCAAATTAATCTGTGTGTTTGTTTTTTTTAAAGCAAACACTGTGGTGTCCTGCAAGTCTTCAGGTGTTTTGAAATTGTGAGTTCAAGGTCACTGATCTTAAATACTGTCAAACAGTGTGTCTTAACTATAACTCTCTGAATGATAGATAAATCAGGCACTATTCTAAAGGGAATGTATATGTAAAGCCGAAGTGATTAATTGATTGTCAGAAACATAATTGGCAACAATTCTGCTCTGATCAATTAATCACTTTAGTCATTCATCAAGAAACATTGCCAAACTTTCTCTGGTTCCGTTCTCAAATGTGAAGATTTGCAGCTTTTTTCTGTTTTATATGATTCAAAATTAAATATCTTTTGGTTTTTGATTCCATTCAGCTGCTTCAGTTTCAGGGTCCTGGCATTGTGCATGCCGGCTCACTGTCCTGGCTTACTGGGACACCCTAAGCCATCTTTAATGTTATTACACAGACAGTAGACAGCAGCAGCAGCTGAATATGTTATTCTGATTGTTAATATCAGTTATTTTGCAAAAGAGACGTATGTTTTCAATTGATCAGAAGTGAAACCACAAAATTCAGAGTTTTCATCAATAAGTCAAACTATAGAATTGTATGTGAATATAATAACTCAAATTTACACAACAGTTAAGAGGATTAAAAAAAACATGTTTATCATTTGATATTAAAGTATTAATATTATCTGTAATATTTATAATGATATATACAGTGTCAGACAGTGATTCATGATTGAGAAGATGGGGAAATGTAGGTCAGTGTCTAACTGGCAGGTCAGACCCTTAATGTGGGCCACAAAAATACAGGACAAATTAGGAAAACAATGTGTTTTGTAGACCGGATCAGAACTTGGCCACAGCTGATATCAAATTAAAAGTATTTAGGGCTGCAGATGTAGGCTTTTCTTTCTCTTGGGAAAGAACAGAACTTAAACATGCTTAATAGTTACATATGTATACAAAAATGCAACTACAGCTTACAGTAATTTTACTGTACATTGCAGAGAAAGACTAGCATACGTAAGTAGTTAGTTCAGCAAAAATATACAGTTTCAACCCATGAAGACACTATTAAAGGCCAAAGCGCCCTGAAAATACAACTAGTTCCATTTAAATGTCCAGTGAGTCAACATGCACAATACCAGTTCCAGAAAATGGGATGAAGCAATCAGTGATGTGCAAGACAAAAGCGAATGGAGGGTATTTATATATTTTTTTGGTTTCCCTCGTTAAAACCTATCAACCCACATCTCCACAAACCCTGTGTCAACTGTTAGAGCAGCAAAATTGTTACAGGTGGTACCAGACAACTATTGGTGACCTCTGGTTTACGTCAGAGGCTTGTTCTAAATGGAAGGTCATTAGTAGGTCAACCAAAAACTTTTACCTTCTTAGTCTTTAAATTTAGGCACGTAAGTTCAGCAAAAATATACAGTTCCAACCCATGAAGACACTGTTTTAAAGGCCAAAGGACCCTGAAACTACAACTAGTTCCATTTAAATGTCCAGTGAGTCAACATGCACAATACCAGTTCCCGAAAATGGGATGAAGCAATCAGTGATGTTGTCGGCCACGCCTGATGCTTTTCCTCCTGTGACATCTGCTGGAAGCAGCTTTTCATCAACCATCTGGGCTTTGTGATTAAAGTGGTTTCTTCTCATGAGGCAACAGCAAGGGCTAAAGTAAAAGAGCTAAGGATGTCTGCCAGCACTTTTTAAATTCATGTCTGACATTGATATGACAAGCTCTTTCTCCATGTAGGGACCCACCAGACAGTTGTTCAGCAAAGACACCTAGCCCACTCTAGAGACTTGTTTTCAGGAATGATGCAGTGACTGAAAATCAAGTCAGTTTCAAAGTGGAAGGCAGTGTTAAGTGTGTTTGATAAAGAGCAAAAGGTCTTAGCATTTGGGCTGGATGGAAGAGACACTGAAGTTTTTCTTAATCTAAATTTCCTGTACTAAAACATTTCCAGTGGTAACAATGGCATCTTTCAAAGGAGATACACATAAATATGAGAAACATTTGGAGAATTTAAGAGGTATAAAAATCACACCCTTTACCTACAGTCTATACAGAAACATGCACAATATTTTATGTGTTTTCAACAGCAAATGTTTTAGATGGCTAGATTTTCAGATTGCATTTTTAAGAAAAATATCTATTTTGTTTAATAGGATTTGTTTTGCCACTTAAATAAAAATCAGTGAAAGCAGAAACAAAACTCTTTGTGACAGGAGAAAAAAATATAGTTTAATAGTGTAACAGGCTATATTAAGTGAAATTAGAGAAATTAAAAAGCTCAAAACATGTAAATGTTGTGTACATTAATATTTAAATGAATATTAGCGAGAATTTGCACATACATTCAGCAAAGTAATGTCTTTAATATAACAAGTGTGCAGAGGTGCGTTGACACCAATTTTCAGCTGTTACATTACATGAAGCAGGAGGGGGATGGATTCCCATGAGAAATGTCTCGAGAGAAGTATGAACATGAAGAGATTTAAAGGGTAAGTTCAACAATTTTGGGTAGTTATAAAGATAGTGTTCAGATTTTCACAGATGAATCACAGGATCCCCAAACAAATTGTACCCAGTTACCCGGTAGGATTTAGCAGAACATCTGATTGTTTGAATGTGTATACTGCTGAATTGTTTGCCATGTAGATGGCATTAGAATGGACTGGACAGATTAGTTGCAGCAGTATTTTAATGTGGAGTGATTCTGTGTCGGCCCTTGCAAGCATTAAGACAGGTACAGCCAGAAGTCATCAGGATCTGCTTTATGAAAACTTGTTTAATAACTCGAGAATAGATAGGCGAGGGAAAAACATCACCTTCATGTGGGTCCCAGCACATTCAGGTGTCCTGGGAAACGAGAGAGCAGAAAAATCGGCAAAAGAAGCAGTAAAAAAAAAAAAAGGAAATGTTGAAATCAATATTAAATGACCAAAATCAGAGGGGGAAAGCATAGTGTGGAGAAAGGTAAATCAACAGTGGCACTGAGATAATGCAATAAAGGGGAGACATTTACACTCAATCCAAAACAGAGTAGATGTGTTAAGAAGTAGGGGAACAAAATGGAAAGAGCAAGTAATAATAAGTAGCCTGAGAACTGGGCACAGCAACCTTAACAGTACACTTTCCATCATAGGAAAACATCCAACAGGTCTTTGCAATCTATGCCATGAGGCTGAGACAGTTGAGCATGTCCTTATATCATGCAGGAAATTTACACAAGAAATGATGACACAATTACGAAAAATAGAGCGGGTAGAGGACAACGTTAAAAGTATATTAGAATGTGGAGACAGTCCAGGGAGGAAATGGTTGTTTTGTTTTTTTTTAAGGATGACTGGACTGGAAAGTAAAATTAATGGACACTTAGGGAGAATAAAACCTGGAGGTGGCTGTAATGCAACATCGTGGAAGCCAAATGCCGTAAAACCTCAAAGAAGAAGAAGAATTTTTGGGTAGTTGTGATGTGTTTACAATAAAAGATACAACTTTAAAGAGCCATTAAATTCACAACATGTTAGATTCCCTTGCAAAAACAAAGTGTGAATCTAAGTGAGTGTGAAAGTGAATATATATCTCAACCTGGCAAAGGGACTGGTGTTTTTCCTGCCTTTAACCCAATGTATATTGTGCAGACATAGAGGATAGAGGAATTATATTGCTCCTGTGGACACTGAGTCATGTGCTTTTAGCCATCCTGTAATCATTAAAGGTACAATCTATTTTACATGAAAAAGCAGTATTGTAATTTTCCCAAGAAATGTATCATATTGGGCTACCAGTGTACAAAATACACGCCCAAAACCTGAAAACCTATCACCTCTTTTTCCCATGTACATCCCACTATCACATATTGTATTGACAATAAAAAGAAGAGTCTTGGAATTAAACCACAGAAATGAGAAATGCTTTGTCCTGCACTGGTGTTTAAGTAACATGGACTGTGGTCATAAGTTGTCATGGGTCTGTTTCTGTCGACTGACATGATTTCAAAGTCCTCCCGTCCAGCTGGCAGAGCAGCGGGGTTTGCCACATCTTGAAGCAGTGTGATATCCGGCACGGACCGGGTATCGTCCAATCAGCATCGACTCGAGAAGTGCCGGGGCAAATAATATACTTTCATGCATGTTATACTACTGCTGAGCAAAATTGAATAAGAGGTAATAACTGTAAACACGTTCACCAGAGGAATACAGACAGAACCATACAACTGTGCTACAACAGGTATGAGGCTTGTCTGCCTGCAACAGTGTGCAATCAAAAATTAGGGTTTTTAAATTGACGCAACTGTGAGCATGTGAGAGAACGTTAGCCATTTAGCCTGTTGGCTAACTGTTGAGCGCCATTCATTTTGACATAAAGCTAGCTGGTGTAGCATACTGACAAAGCAGGGCCGGAAAGGAAAATTGTTTAAACACGAGGTTGTCGTCTTAGTTGCATCTTTGGTATGTAATTTGTCCTTCTCGACGATTGGAATTACCTTTCAGACTGTCTCTTATTGTTGTTTCAAGTAAGGCGAGTTTCAAAACTAGCTAGCCACGGTGTTCGTATTGTGCTAACGCTAAGCTAATCTGACAACCACAGCAGTCCATGCGCGCGCTGCAGGTACCATCCTGTTTATGTCAGCTGTCAAAATATGATCTGGTACCTGTATGTCCTTAAAACTCTACGCTACATATAGTTTCTTAACAGTTTGTATCTCGATACTTTTGTGAGGAATTATGTCAGTGGTCAAGTCTGTTTATAAAGATGTAAAATATACAGTCTATGACTTGACCACAACAGTCAATGACTTGACCACTGCTACAAACCTTCACATTAAAAGTATCAAGTAGAGAGCACATGACATACAAACTGAATTATATGTAACTTTATATACAGTCTATCTGTACTATGGCAAATCTCTGTTGTCGCATGGTGTTATCAAACCTAGTAGAATCAATCAAGCCAATGATCCAAGTACTTGTGGCCCCCTAAAGTTTGGGGTAGTATTCATAAAACACTGTTCACCCAGTATAGATGTGAATGCCCTCAAATTGAAGGCAAAAGGTGGCATTTTAACCTCATAGTCATTGTTTCATGTCAAATCAAATGTGCTGGAGCACAGAACTTAAACAAGAAAAAAACACTGCACCACTGTCCAGCTAGATACAGACCTCACTTTGTACTGTATATTATCTCCCAGCTATTTTTAGTAGTAGTCCAAATGTACTGTCTTTGTATTTACTCATTTAAACACTCTTCCTCTCTCTTCCTAGAGGTATGGATGCAGAGGGTTTCGGGGAGCTGCTGCAGCAGGCAGAGCAGCTAGCTGCCGAGACAGAAGCAGTGTCAGAGCTGCCACATGTTGAGAGGAACCTCCAGGAGATCCAGCAGGCTGGAGAGAGGCTTCGATCCCGCACCCTGAACCGCACCTCGCAAGATGCTGCCGACGTAAAAGCGTAAGGAATATGTCCCATGCACACAGGGTCATGCTGCACAGTCAGAAAATCCAGTATGCTCCTGTATAGTGCTCACAAAACCTATAGAGGCTGCAATACAAATCTATAAACAGTTGACTTTTTTACTTACTCCGCACCTGCTGTTTTGATGTGCCCTTTTTATTCTGTTAATAGATAGTTATGTGTTTAAAATTCGGTTTTTATTGGGGGATGACATTCAGAGTCATTTGAAATGATACTTTTCCTGATTGAATAACCTTCTTCTAACCCTGGAAATCCAAATATTTGTGACACCTTTGCATAGTTCTGTCCCACATGTCTGAAGATCACACCTTTTGATTTTGACATCGAACATTTAGAATCTTAAAGTGGCCAAGGATAATATATTATTTAGTACAGTTGTCAAATTGTTGATGAAATGTAAAATGCAACAGCAGTTATTAAAGTAATTTTCACTGATCCCCTGTGACATTCTGCACACTATTATGGACTTCTTGTTTTAAGAAATATGTAAGATGAGGTTTCATTTAGTCATGTTTAACAGATTCAGTCTTTTATAAATACCATTTATCTTATAATTTGTTTAAATTTCCTCATAAATGGCTTAATATGAACCCGTGTAATTTGTTTGGAGTTGACTTGACATGATCTTTAACCAACTGATAGTACTGCAATAGTAGCAAAGCCTATTGGGCCCTCTAGTGGTTGTGAATCAAAACAGTTCCTTGTCAATCTTACTCTCAGTTTAGTCCTTCCATTACATTCATTCGTTCTCACCATCTCTCTGTCTTACTCTCAGGTCAATCCTCCTTGGTTCCAGAGGTTTAGACATCTTCCATATTTCTCAGAGGTTGGAAAGTCTAAGTGCTGCCACCACTTTTGAGCCCCTGGAGCCGGTCAAAGACACCGACATACAGGTATGAATGACCTAATAGGCTATTAGTCCAGCTAGCTGCTAGCTTTGCTGACTTATGTGTTACTTACTTGTTTCATAAGAGAAAGACTAACCAGTGAGTGGTTTTTGTGAAATGCAAAAAGACACAGTCCAATTTATATTGTTTCAGATGTCATATGGGTCTTTCTCTAAGAAACCATCTTTGGCTGAGCATACATGGTTTAAACATTGGCTTGCAGACAGATTGAATTAACCAGATAACAACCAAGAATAAAAATTTGTTTTTGGGCCAAGGTATGGAAGTAACATTAGTTAGCTACAGATAATAAAATTTGCCGGCAACGTTTGTCCCCTGGATAGACGGATAATTCCCTGCAAAGTGTGTTAGCTTAGGTCTCAAACATGTAAGTTTGAAATTTGTAAGCCTCAAAAAAGGCTAGGGACTTGAAGCTATGTTAGCTGCTATAGCATAACACACCCCGAATCTTCAACCGAACTGTCAGCAGTCGGGTTGCATTGTGGGTAATGTAGGAAGGAAGGAAGAAGAACGTGTGGAACAAAAAAGACTGGTTCTGCTTCATTGATTTTGATGCTTTTTTTCTTTTCTTTTTTTTTTCAAAACGGTCAATTGTGAGTCCGACAAGGTCAGAGAAGTGCAATACTAAATCGGTGCAGTACTCTTTTAACAGTGTGTCACTAATGTGGTTTAAGTATTTATTAATTTGTGGTGTTCATTTTATTAACAGTGCATAATCCTTTACAGTGCTCCACTGTGTAATGATTCAACAAGGATCTGTATCCTGTCTTTACCTTTTCCTTCCACTTGATACTGCTTTCCTTTTTACCTCTCTCTTCCTCAGTTTACCCTCTCTCTTCCTCTGGTTCAGAGAAGCTGCTGCATTTCCCTGAGCTCCATCTGTTTCTCTCTTCATCCCTCTTTTCTAACCTGCTTAATCCTCTGTCTATATCTGATCATTCATCCTCTCCATCACCATGTCTCACTTTCTTTTTCTCTCTCTATATTTCTGTTTTTTCTTTCTCTATCGCTGTCCACCTATCATTCTTTTACATTTACTAGTCTTTTTTTTTATCTACATGTCTTTCATTCTTCTTGGTCAGCCGGATGTATGCCAGCCTGGGTGGGTTTTACTGACTGACTGGAAGAGCACTTAGCTTCTGGCAATGTGGGGGCATGTGCACACACACACACACACACTCTCCCTCTCTGCTCTCACTCTTTTCCCCTTATTGGTTTACAAGAAGACAGTACATAACAAAGTTTCATTTCAGAACAAATGTGCAATACATCATTCACTAGAATAATTCCTCTGCTGTGTTACAGACAAAACTACAACCACAATTTGAACAACCAGATTCCAGGAAGGTGGTGAGAATAAAAAGAAAGTCAGCTTTGATAGTAGCATTATATTTGCATTCATCTTAAGGCCCATATTGTATAGTGTGTGTATATATAGTCCTCATAGGTTTTTCTTAGTGGCTCATTCAGCCATAAACACAATAACAACTACAGAGGACATTGATAAGCTATAGTTAAAAAAAGGGCCATAGACTAAATACATAATGGGGCTTTAACAAAGCTTCCAACATCTCCATCATGTCTGCCTTGTGATGTTGAATGTTGTGATGCTGTACTTTGTACTGCACTGCATTATACTGAAAGGTCTGGTCACTCAGTGTATCTGACAGGCTGGCCTAAACAGAGGTGAGCTGCTCCCATTTTGGGAATTCTTTTAATCAAGATCATGAGATCATATACTATTAGAGTTGACTCTAATTGCAAATTGTGACTAATTGTGATTCTAATCTAACTGGGTGTGTTTGGCTCGGTGACAAGGAATATTAAATCAGACAAAATATTAATCAGACTCAGGATGCCCGTTCATCAAGAAATAAAACAATTCTGTTTGAAAGTAAGACCATTTAGCATCCTACTGGGAGAGTTGCAGTTACTTTATGTCACCTTGTACACTGAGGAGAAAGAGGTTCATTGGTGCTGAGATGTTATAAGACAGCAACAAAGGATTGACATACTACGTGTAGGAAAAAAGGCAACAGCATCCCTTTAAGTAAAACAAGCAGTGTTACAGTTTTTTTAACACAAATACTCAGCCTTAAGTGGAAAACATAATGCCACTGCGGTGCAGCATATGACGCGCGTTAAAGTGCCGCCCCTAGCACCAATAAATAGAAAGCACTGTGCTGCAGCGCGTCAACAACTGTCTCTGTTTATCCATTGATCTACACCATAGACTGTATATATTATATTATATTGTGTGTATATACACTCCCTGACAAAAGTCTTGTCGCCTATCCAAGTTGTAGGAACAACAAATAATAACTTGACTTCTAGTTGATCATTTGGAATGAGAAGTGGCTTATATGAAAGGCAAAGTCCTCTAGATTATGCTTATTTTACCAAAATAAAATCTTATCATGCCTTGATTTTTAATTATTTTATTAGGAAAGAAAGGTCAGACTTTGCTTAGACAAAAGTCTTGTCACTTAAAAGAAATAATGTACAGTACAGAACATAAAGTCATGGTGCAGTGGAAAAATAATTAATATTGTGTATGACTCCCATGAGCTTAGAGGACTGCATCCATACTCATACATCCATAGTCTTGGCAATGACTCAAATAACTTATTAATAAAGTCATTTGGAATGGCAAAGAAAGCATTCTTGCAGGACTCCCAGAGTTCATCAAGATTCTTTGGTTTCATCTTCAATGCCTCCTCCTTCATCTTACCCCAGACATGCTCAATAATGTTCATGTCTGGTGACTGGGCTGGCCAATCCTGGAGCACCTTGACCTTGTTTGCTTTCAGGAACTTTGATGTGGAGGCTGAAGTATGAGAAGGAGCGCCATCCTGCTGAAGAATTTGCCCTCTCCTGTGGTTTGGAATGTAATGGGCAGCAAGAATGTCTTGATACCTCAGACTGTTGATGTTGCCATCCACTCTGCAGATCTCTCGCACACCCCCATACTGAATGTAACCCCAAACCATGATTTTTCCTCCACCGAACTTGACTGGTTTCTGTGTGAATGGGTCCATGCGGGTTCCGATAGGTCTTCTGCGGTATTTGCGACGATTGGGATGCAGTTCAATAGATGATTCATCGGAAAAATCAACCTTCTGCCACTTTTCCACAGTCCATCCTTCCTGCAAGCTGTAGGCCTTGGCAAACGCAACACGATTTTTTAGTTGTCTTCTGTTTAATACTGGTTTCTGAGCACTAATTCGGCCATTGAGACCACTGTGTGACAGAATTCGTCAAACTGTTCTTGTTGATACAGGGTTTTCTGGTGACCAGTTGTTATGTAGCTCTGCTGCAGTTGAAAAAGGGCTGGCCCTGGACTGTTGAACCAACAAACGGTCCTCTCGAACAGTAGTCTTACAGGGTCTGCCTGACCTGGGCCTGTCATGAACTTCACCAGTTTCTTCAAATCTTTTTCTTATCCTCTCCACTTGATGTTTAGATACATTAAAGATGTCTGCCACCTCAGCAGGAGACTTGGTCTTCAGGCTCTTGATGATCAGCACTTTGGTCTGTGGTTGAATCTGTGGCATGCTGTCAGAGGTCAGGATGCATTTGATGAAAATAATGGGGCGGCTGTTTTGACACGCACCATTCAGCATTGGTATATTTTGGCCTTTACACATTCCAAGATTCATTACACTATAAATTCATTGGTCTAGTGGGTAAATGTTAGATATCAAAGGAAATTAACATACTGTATCATACTGAAACACTAGTTGGAATGTAACCAGATGAAAATAAATGACTAGACAAAAAGTTTCCCAGAAATCTTGAATGAAGTCCCTGTATTTCAAAGATGCAGCAGTACAGATTCTGGTGTCAGATACTTGGGCCACTGGGCTGGAAAACAGCCCTGTATCAGATACTCACTAAAAATTCAGCACCTTCAGGCACAGTGTAGCATGAGTCTGATGGTGTTTGTGGCTTCTTCACACAAGAAAGGATGTTAGATCTGTAATAGACAAAAATGGAGTAGAAAATTTAATATTAACCATCTGAGTGACCCTCAGAGAAATGATCTGAATCTATACTGTTTAAGTATGGGAGATTATCTTTTTCTGTATCAGTATCTTATCTTGCGGTGTGTAATTCTGAAGCTAAAGACTCCAAAAATTGAAAATGAAAAAAATCTGGGGTTTAGGAGTTAGAAAGTGAACTTACCAGACCTCTGTAGCCCACTGCTCATCTCTGTTTGAGGCTAGCAGCTCGAGGCTACATTAGCGGCTACTAGCATAACACACCTAAATCTCTGACTGAATTGTTGGCGGTTGAGTTGTGGGTTTTGCAGGTTGTGGGTAATTTACATAGGTGCCAGGTTTTGACAAAGAAGAAAAATGCATGGAATAAAAAACATGACATCTCTGGTTCTGTTGCATTGATTTTAATACTTTATTACTTTCTTCTTCTTTTTCTTTTTACTGTCCGTCTTGAGTTCGACAATGTTACAGAAGTGCAAAGCTCAGTCAGTGCAGTACTCTTTTAACATTGGGCTACCCATTACTGACATGGTTTAAACATTTGTTCATTTGTGGTGTTCAACAGTGCATGATCCTTTACAATGCTCCACTTTGTAACGATTCAACAAGGATCTGTATCCCGCCTTTACCTTTTTCTTCCACCCAGTACTGCTTCCCCTTTTCCCTCTCTCCTCCTCCACTTACCCTTTCTTACTCTGTCCTGGTTCAGAGAGGCAGAGACCGATATGGATGTCTCTGTCTCTCCAGTTTAACTGGACTACAGTAAGACTTGACATCAGTATGTAGCAGCTCCAGGGTATGTCTGATGAGGAAACGTCAGAAGAGACTCTCTAGTTTCTCGGTGTATGAGAGGTATGTTAATGTGCACCAGTTTTGTTGAATCACCTTTAATCATTGGAATAATGCAAGAAATATTTTAATGGTTGGATTTTGCTTTAAATGATGCAAGGCCATGGGATTTCAAAAGTACTAGAGGTTGATAGACAGGACACAAAGAAAATGCAAACATGCATGTGTGTATGTGAATGTGTGTGTGTTTCGCAAGAGTGATCTGATATGCCTCTGCGGTTCCTGCGTGGAACACACAAACATACTGAGGGAATTGGTGTGTGAATGATGTGTTTGTATGTATGGCTGAACGCAAATTAGTGAGGGTCTTACTATAGAAGGCTATATAGACACAGAGTCCCAGATTTAGGGCTTCATGGATGTAGGAGTGGTTAGTTATGTGCAGACCATGTTTCTAGACTACATGCCCAGCCTGCAACTTATTCAGATTTAACAATGAATTTGGTTTGTTAATTTAGGTTTTTATCCTGTTTATCTCAGTGTTTAGTTAAAATGTGGATACATTAATGTCTCACTCCTTCATCAGATGTTCAGATTTTTCTACACAAATGTAGAGGAAGCAGAATTCCAACACAATTCTTTCAGTGAACACTTTAGAAAATGTAAGTTATCATTTTGTGGCCCAAGTACTGTGATAAAATTGTATATTTCATTGTTGTCACTCCTGTGGCTAGCCAAAATGTTGATGCTTAGTTTTACATCATCTACAGTTGTAATGTGATGGGATTTTTGTTAATGTCATGAATGGTACAGAATTGTGTTGTGTTAATTAACATTACAAAGTAGTCCAGAAGGATGGACAAATATTGATATGGTTATCGAGGATTTTTTTCCCTCCATGTAGTTGCTATTATTTGTACAGTATGCCATATAGGGTTTCGTAGAGGTTGATTAATTCAGATTATGCTTACAGATTTTTGGTTCTTATCTACACTATACATGCATGCATAGATGCATGCATAAATCCCCATTCACACATGCACCCCCCAGTTTTCGACACCCAACCCTAATGCTACCAACACATCAACACGCAGAATTACTACCAGCTGTCACCACGTAGTCTTCACAATTAAATCTTTGTTCTGTACTCTGCCAGTTTTGCATTTATACCGTTTGTTCTGTGTGTTGGTATTTGTCATGGAGGAATTGCTGCGGTTTGGTATTCAGCGCTTCTGGGTTATTTGTTTTCTGTGTCATAAAATAATGTATACAATGGTAAACAAAGGAGGATGATAAATAGAAATATAGAGAGGCTGAAACCAAGAGAAAGGAGGAGGGGGAAAACAGGGAAAGTAGATGGCAATCAAATGAATATAATGGGACATTAAAATGTAACTGTAGAAGTAGAAGGCGGAGAGCCGTGCTGGTAGAAAAATGGCGACTGGCTGCAATTTTTTCTGTCTCTGTGTCCTCGTCTCACTTTTCGATGTTCCATCTTTCTCTGCCAGGGCTCTCTCTCCTTTCCCTCACCTCACTCTCTTTCAGCAGGTCTCTCTGCTTACTCTCCTTTTCTCTTTTACTTTACCTTCTTTCCTCTCTGATTTTTCCTCTTTTCCTCCCTCTCCCATTTACATCCTTTCTCTCCTCCCATTTCTCTTCTTCTGCCCTCCCCAACTCCTTACACACACACACACACACACACACACACATCCCTCAGCAGTGATGGCATGCATTCAGCAGCAGATGCAGTTGGCTAAGCCCAGAGCATCTGCTGAGATAGACGAACACCACTGACATAGCTTCACAGGCTCCTTGTGTTGTGTTTGCATGCCTGTATCTGTGTCAGTCACGATCGATTGCTGGCGTATACAGTGTCTCTCCGTGGGCTTATGAATGAATGTGTGTCTAGTGTAGATTTGGCTGCATGTGGGCGCATGCATTTTCATCCTGTCTGTGCTGGCCTGCACATATTTTGCAGCTATATGGCATGTGTCTGTGTGTGAATGAGTCTGTGCCATCTGCACAAGACTACAAGTGGAGGTGTGTGTATTGCCTGCTTTGTGTGTGTGTGTGCTGTGATACTCAGCATGCATATAGGAATGTGCCCCCACCTTCCCCCATGTGCCTCCCAAACCCTTCATTAACTAAACATGACCCTTAAGAGTATGATTAGCCTCATTTCAAGACAGGATGTCGGAAGCCATCACCCAAGGGGGGGAAAATCCATTACTATAATTGCATTGAGCTGAGGGAGGGAGGCGAGAGAGAGGGAGGAAAGAAAGGATGCATAGATGGATAAAAAGGAAGAAAATGAGTGGTGTAGGGGGGGGGCAGAGGGCCATCAGAGATGCCGGGATGAAGTGGAAGGAGGGAGAGAGACAGAGGATGAGGGCTGAGGGAGAGGGGGTGGCAGCTGATGGTAGGAACTGATATTCTATATGAATCCATAGTTCCTTCTCGTGGATCCCCCCTGTGTCTGAGTGCTCAGTTGGTACGGCCCTCCGACAATAAAACCACCTCCAGTGAGTCTTGATGTGGCACTTCCACTCGGTACTCCAGCTCACGCACAAGAGTCACTGGCCTGCTTTTGAACGGGGAAAGGCTGCATGTGGACCGCCATGCCGGCTCGAAAGGGCACAGCGAACACGCCCCAGCATGGCGGCCACTGCTGCTGCCCTGGCACAGCGACACAGAGGGATGGAAAGGCGGAGGGGCGATGCAGGTCTCCTGGGCTGTCAAAGCCCAGATACCTGGGCACAGACAAAGAAACGAAAAACTATTTTTTACTTTTTCTTGTCCCATCGTGTCTTTTCATCTGTCAGTCTGTCTGCCAGGCAGGCAGGCAGGCGCTCAGCATGAGTGAGTATTGTCTATACACTTGGATACACACACACACACACACACACACACACACACACACACACAGACACTCACAGACAGGCATGTGCTTTGTCTGTCACACTTTTGTGTCACCTCTCTGTCTATCTCCATCTCTTCTCTGGTTATGCTACATTGTCTGTGGCTGTACGGTGCCCATGGGAATGATGATGATGATGTATAAAATGATTGTTAATGATTGGAGGCAGACATCACTGTCTCAATATAAATACACATATACTGTATGTGTATGTATGCTGTAGTACTTTATGTATATATTTTTGCTACACAGGAAATTAAGAAGTGAAGGGTGGGGTTTCTCTCTCTCTCACACACACACTCAGGCACTGGTCGGCTCATTGTGTCATGGCAAATGAGGACAGAAAGCCTCCCACTCTTACTTTCATGATGACTGGCACAGAGAGCAAGACTCCCTGTCTTCATTTCCCCTTTCTACACCATATCTCATAGTGTGGAATAAGCATGAAGCCAGATCGAAAGAGTCAAAATCCGAGTTGCTGATTTTTCCCGTAAGGTTGCATTCAGGCGCAGACAGTGTGACTATCTTGACCAAGGCTAATAGAATGAGGGCCTGTGTGTGCCGGCACAGAGAATGATGTTAACATGCGTATTTGAAGAGACACGCACATATTCTCACCAAATACATTCTTTTTAAAGGATTGATTTTATATGATTTCCTAAAATATGGTCATTCTTGTCCCTTGGCTTACAATAAGGTGTATTTTAAGAGACGCAGTCAGATGTCCACTGATCTTTAATAATATCTGCACATTGTAGCAAATTAGAGAAAAAGATTGAAACTTCCATCAGTTGTATTTTCAATTGAAGGCAGACTAGTCCTCAGTTCTACATTTAGCTTTAATTTCTTGACATAGATCTGCTGTTTGTAATTAACAGCAATGGAGTATTTCCTGATTTATCTCTAATTATTAAATTATTTTCTGTGGCTGTGTTCCTGTTCCTGTAGAAGCTTCTGGGCTGTCTGGCCAGCAGGCTGTGGGTGTTCACAGTGTGTTGCAGATCTCTGAGGATACACAATACAGGGGTGGGGCAACAGAAATTGTACATCTTTAGATACACTTATTGCCCAACACTGAATTGATCATAAGCATGCATTTATCCTCTGCTAAAATGTCTTTTTTTTTTTCTTTGGTCTCAATGTGTCCGCATGGCTCTTTAATATGACACTATTTTATGTTTATTTTTACCATTTGGGAATGAATTCAAGCAGGAACTGAGGCGTCGGCAGTGTTGAGCCAGTGTGAATTGCTGGGTACAGTGTGTGTCAGACTAAATAATATCCAAAGTTTGTAGCAAATCAAAAAAAAGACTACAAAATTTGAGATCCATTTCTTTTTTAAGTAATATGTAATAACAATGACATTTCTTGTGCATAATGCGTTCTTTATTCATTTTTATTAGAAGTTATACTATCCTAACACTAACATTTTGAGGCAAAAAGATGTGAAGAGCATTTGCATCTCAGACAAATGGGAATTTTGGCCACAGCTGTTTGCTAAGTTGTCATTTTACATTTGGCACAAGAAATGTTGTATAGGCAAAGTTGTTGGCAGTGCAAGTGCAGCTGGCAACAAAATGACAGCAATGAAAAATCTTTGCATCATGTTGTACTACATTTGAAGCAAAAATGCTGAGGTAACGGCCCAGCAGAGTTATCCAGTGCTGCCCAATGGTGCCACCATTGCTTTCGATGCCCCCACCCCATTGTCTCATTTCTCCTCCTCTAATTTACTGGATAACAATCATAGTCATCACCAATGACTAATACAGTCTCCTCCTCTCTTGTAGTAGATATATCCCATAAGCCTCTGTTACAACGATTCTATTCTCTTACTTTTTCCAGTGCAGCTCTCCCCTGAGCGTTGACCTGAGCTCTCCTCTGGTTAGAGTGGTTAAATATAGACCTATTCTCAGAAAAAATAAGTGAGAAAGAGAAAGAAAGAGGGAGGGAGGGAACATACGGAGAGAAAACAAGGGTATGCAGAATGGACCAGGAATGGACGGGCAGGTCGGGGGAGAGAGAAACTTAGTTCCCTCCTTAATTGATTCAAATAGACTAATAGTATTAACCATTTTTTCCAAGGCCAAGTTAGACCTTTAAGTTTTAGCCTTCATAAGTAAGGGATAATGTACAGCAAGCCGGTCATTATTGCAAAATTAATCCAGACAGGGTGATGCAGGACCCCGACACGAAGCGGAGGACTTCTTTCTGCGGATTGATATGATTCGATTCCAGAGTCTATGATCAGAATTGTGTCCATAGCAACGGTCTGTTATTCATGGCAGCAGTCTGCTCTTCAGAAATAACAGACTGTAGAATGCCGTAATTGACCAATCAGAATCGAGTATTCAACAAAGCTGTTTAATATTGCCGGGTAATGTCACGCCATGCAACTGCAAAACTGAAAGTCAACTACGTTTCACAAACATGCTGTCTGCAGCATACAAAGAAACTAGTGTTATGTTAGGACACCAGTAGAATTGCCCCACTATATAAAAACTTGTGTTAAACTGAACCTTTGGCCCTCTAAATTGGCTCAAACTCTGCTTCGATTTTGTAGCAAAGATGTAAAGACACTTGACTGGTCTTCTTTTAAGGCACATTACTGACCCATTTAGAGCTCTAGCAAACTGCTGTCCACTATGATTGAGCAAGATGAATTTAAAAGTTTCCCCCCCTGTATCATGTGCTTCTTTTGATTAAAGGACCTCAATAAGAAAAAGTCAATTAAAAAAAACTATATATAATATGAAAGAAACTGCTGCTGCTGGAGATGTAAAGTAAAACAGACAATACAGTGCAGTATGACATCAAATCAGCCACCAGTTATTTTCTGTGTAAAACCACACACATGCAGCAACAGAATACACCACTGTCTTATTTTCCAGAGTAAAATATCAGAGTTGGTTGGACTTCCTTTTTCTGTGTGTCATACCCCAGCTTCTGTGCTTTGGCTTCTTCTCTTGTCAGATGATAGCACGTCTTTTGCAGTATTAAAAAGACATTATCAAGCTGTAGCTAGTTAGATTGTCACCGCTCCTGCTCCAAATTTACTTTATATGCCATACTTATTACTCTGTTCATCAGTCCTTCTACTGCAACAGCAGTGTGGTTTGGACTAAACACATCACTTCCTACAATCTAGATGGATAAATAGCACTACAGGTAAGAGGAAAAATATGTGTTTTTGATTTTGGGATGAACTGTCCCTTTTTAAGATGTTTTTTCTATGAAAAGCACCAGGATATTTAGATCAGCACCTGTAAAAGCTTTTGATTATTTCATCAGTTTCAGTTGGTGATCCAGTTTAAGAATAGCTCTTAACTGCACATTGATAGGATTTTGTCAAACTTCAATTAATAGCCCAGGCTTTTATTTGCTTCAGTCACTGAACTCAGTCTGCCTATATTTGGGACAGGCGACTCTATGGAACAGGACTTTAATTCCTTTCACTCAAAACTCTTGCTCAGCAAAGATGGGAAATACAGTAAATAATCGAGGAATGTAAACATATTCAGACTTTATGACCGCTTCACAGGTAGGGAGTGACCACTTTTTTTCCGTCTCCTGTTTACCATGCTGGTAAATCTGAATGAATTATACTTTGGTGCTCATGGTATTCCGTAAAATGAACTGAACGACTTAACTGTGGAGAATCTAACAATGTGTAGCATGTCCATTTTGACAAAAGTTTAAACATTTATATTTGTATGCACGATCTAAGCAGTTTAGAACTAGCTCAAGCGGGCAGGAACACAACCCCTGTGGGTTTTAAGATGTTTTATACATCCAGAGAACTTCTATAAAAATCAGACCCGGTGTCTAATAGAGACCTGTGTTTATTTGTCAAAATGTGTAGCCACACACGTCCAATAAAAGGGAATCGGCAGTTAATTGGGGCTCTGCTTTTAATTGAAGTTTTATGGTAATACATTAAGGCCGGGTTAATTGGCCCAGCCAGATCATACGTTGTCTTTACACTTTTCTAGCATTGGTAAGGTTTAGTTTTCAATGCAGTAATTATCAGTTACTCAATTGTGTTTTGTTATTGACATTGTTTCAAGAAGTTATTCACTCTCACAGAGAACCTCTGTGCTTCCAATTGGCTCTCATTTGTCAGGACACAGGGATGGGAGTGAAGAAGGATTGGAGAAAGGCAATGACAGACAGAGGTGAAGGCTGAGAGCTTGGAAAGAAAGGAAGGGGAGGAAATGAGAATGAAGTAGTTAGAGGAATGAGCAGGTGGGGGGATAGGGACATGAGAGAGGTGATGAGAGAGGGGAGGAGGGATAGGAGGAGGAGGAAAGCCAAGAGCACCCACATCCCTGTAGAGCAGAATGATCTCTAATTGGCTTTGAGAAATGGTATGTCTCTCTCATTAGGTGCTCGTTCTTCAAGCTAAATTGATCCTACATACTTCAAACGCAAAGACAGATGGTGCCAAAAATGTCATCAATGAATTAAAATGGTATTATTTGACAGAGGGAACAACTTTCCACCAACTTAAGAGACTATTATGTCAGAGGCAGAAGGCCTATGGTTATATTAACTCGAAGAATGCAGCCTGTCTCGGGGCTTTCTTGCATAATAAGTAGCAGCAGTATTTTAATTTATATCTCAGGAATGTCAATTTGCACACAGCAGTTCTCATATGGTGTATCGACCTCTAAGTCAACAAAGCTGACAAAGAATCTAGGCTAAACATTTTAATACAAGCAAAAGCAAGGCATCATAGACAGTGACATTTTCTTCTGTGTTTTCACTTTGTTTCCTCAATTTTGTAATTATTGTTATTGAAAAGTGGGCGAAATGACCAAAGATCTACTGTGTACGAGTTAAGTTAATTAAGTTAATAGCAACTTCACCTAGGAGTGGGCGATAGGGCCAAAATCTTCTATCACAGTATATGTAATTTTATATCACGGTAATGGTATATATCACGAGACAGTAATTATTCTGTAAATTCAATCAAGAAATGTTTTTTTAGGAAACGATCCAGAGGATACAGTATTGAACTTTTAGCTTCTGAAATACATTTTTTTTTTTTTTTTTTTTTTTTTTTAGACAGCTCTGATGGAGCTCAGGATTTATCAGGAGGACAACTGCTTTACTCCAAACAATTTCACTGTATGAACATGGACTGTGTGTGTGACCTTTTGGATGTGTAGAAGAACACAGGACATTAATTAACATTAGATCCTGTCGACGTGTTGCGAGATGTAAATAATCAACAAAGTTATGCTGCTGTGGCTCGTGAGTAAGTGTCTCTTAATGGGGAGATGCTTCACCCTATTTCCCCCACCCATAACCCATGGTGGATTACTAACCATGGTGGATAACTGTGATCCGCGCATCACTACTGGAACAGTGCTTTTGCTGTCGGAGCTTCAACGTTCCGAATTGAAACATTTAAAAAGCCTTAAAAATGTCTCTAAGAAACACGTCCTGTGGGGTGACAAGTGCGTGACTGGCCGAGCAGATTTGCTATAAAGCCTGACCTGAATATATAGCAGAGACACTTAGGGATAGCTCCCGCGGTGGAAACGGTAACAGTTGCCAAATCTCAACCGGTGGACACATTTCTATCGTCACATCGCCCAACCCTAACTTCAAACAGGATGTAGCTATAAATATATAACCAAAAGCATTCCCATGTCATCAGTTTGATCACAGGAAAGGCTCTTTTGTCAATATTTCTAAATAAAGAGATTTTCTTAGGCTCAGACTCATTCGCAGCTAGTGGGCTATCATTGTCTGTATATTAAAATGCTACACATGTATCATCATATTCTGCCCAGGAAAGAAGACATCAAATTGTATTTTTTGATACTGTAACGCTGCCAGTAACCCACTCTTGTATTTGCTTTAAGAGGACAGTAAAGAAGTACATACAGCGTAGCCACCATTTTGGTGTTTTCTCAAGATGTCTGTCCCTTATGCACGTCCACGTTCACTGACATTCCTGAGTGCCGTCGTGTTCTTTCCTGCGTACTCCAGTTGTTACATAAGTACCATTTACTCCCTTGATACCTCAGATCTTGTGTATAAGATAAGTAGTCTTATTATCAGTTGCGTAGATGTGAATAATTACCATTTTCATTGAAAGGGCCAGAGATGGGGAATTTATGTATGCAGGGGCAGCCATCTTGAGATGACACCAAAATGGAGGCTATGCTGACTGGTGTCTCATAGCAAAATGGCGTGTGAAAAGCATGGACGCTTCTGTGGCCTGCCTCTTCATCTGTATACAACAGCGACCATATGTTTGACTAATCCTGACAGTGCATGGACTAGAAAGCGCAGAGAAAAATAGGAAGGAAACCTGAGAAGCTGCTTCTTTCTCCCATAGAGCAAATGACTGCGCCTACTAAATCGGTCCCCCTAGAACTCTCTGCATACGGTTTATCTCTGCTTCAGTTTGTCCTCAATGTTTGAGATAATATCTCCTACTTTCTCTCTCTCTCTACGTTTGTTACGCATCTTGTCCTCTCCGTCTGTCTGTCTCTGCCTCATCCACAGGGCTTCTTGAAGAACGAGAGGGACAACGCCCTCCTGTCAGCCATCGAGGAGTCTCGCCGCAGGGTCAGTATCTGCCCAATGTCTGAATGCATCGCACGTTGAAAAAGAGCTACATACTGGTAACAGAATCTAAATCCTACAGTGTGGGAACCAGTTCAAAGGCACCTCCAGATTCAGACAGGCCTACAAAACCCACATCTCAGTATTTATTTAATTGTTTTTCCATCTTTACAGGTGAAATGGTTTAAATTTTAAAGGATAAGATGCAGTAATTAGACTCTATAGTCACAGACAGTAGTGGTTCTTTGTTTGCTTCATATTTAGTTTTACAAAATCAGATGAGTTTTCAGCACTGCAGAGTGTATTAACATTAGCACACCACAATGTAGGAACATTTAAAAAACAATTTTTTTGTAATTTCTGCTGTGATCTAAAAGTCATTCTGGTGTAAACCTTTAGGGAATGGTTTTGAAATGGCTTCCCTGATGTGCAGAGCTAATAGACCCTGCGTTTAATTAGCTGCTGTTCCCATTATCTCTCTTTGCTCCCTGAGAAAGGAAAAAAGGACTTGTGTGCCAGGGTGGAAAACTCAAATGCACTGAAGATTAAAAAGAAAGCGGATGTTAAGAGATTTCTATCTGACTGCTGTCCCTTTTACATCACACGAAATGTGTGCTATTGGGCTGTTAAATTACTAGTCCAGTCTCACAACTACTTGACATGAATATGATCCAATTCTGGATTTGTAAGGCAGATACCAATATCGATTTTTGAGCGTTCCAAAAATCTGATAAATACATTGACTGATTTTTATATATATATATATATATATATATATATATATAATCTCAAACACATAGCATTCAAACATCTCTCTGGACAAGCAATGTAGGTTTTTAAATTACCTCAAATTTATCTTTGGCATTTCTGCGCTGCAATTTCTTGATTCCATCATAGTTGTTGAAAAAATTTCCTCTATGCAACTCAGAAATGTTATAAGTAAACGGTTTTGACATCCAGGCAGTGACCAAGTTAACCAAGTAAATGGTAGCGCTACTCTACATTTGAATCTCCCTGAGCTGCAGATTGGAAGGATTCAATTATCTCGCGTTCCCATTATCTCACTTTGAGTCTCTATGGAGAGTTAAAATAGACTGCACTGTGTCCTGGTGGAGTAGTTCAATATTGACAGGGGTCTGCTGTTAAATCCGGTGAGTGAGTGTGTGTGTGTGTGTGTGTGTGTGTGCATGCATGCATATGCCATAGATACGCCTAATTTACATAAAGTACATGTATTTTATATATATATATATATACATATATATGTTCTGCATGTGTGTACCCTAGTTTGTCTGGCTACTGAGAATTCTTCTGAGAGAATTCTTGTACTAAATCAATTGCTATAATCCAATATACTCACTGTGTGTGTATGTGTAGGGCACAAGATTAAACATTTAACTTGTTTACGTTCTATGTATGGATGCTACCAAGTTAAGATCAACAGGAAAATGTTGGCACATCCCAAAACATTGGAAAATAGCTGCATAAATTAGTCATATGATATTTAGCATCTAGCATGTTAGGCAAGGCGTTATGTAGAATGTACAAGAGAGTTTAACTGCAATACACCGCTAAACTGATTTGTTCTCTTATTTACAAAAGTTCTGTAGCTTGTAAGTCTGTCTCCAGAGTCAACCCTGCTGCTTCAAATTGACCTCTGTCTTTAAGGCGCAGCATTAAAAGTATCATACCTAGTCTGTTGTGATTTATTTGCATGTTATTCGCAAAATGTAAGAATGTCCTAATTTGTGTGTCAAAATATATTGAATACGATTGGGTACCTGTTTCCCCCTTTCATCTGTTTCAGACGTTCCTGTTGGCTGAAGAGTACCACCGTGAGTCCATGCTGGTCCAGTGGGAGCAGGTGAAGCAGAGAGTGTTGCACACACTACTTGGAGCAGGAGAGGATGCACTGGACTTCAGTCAAGATGTGGAGGTACAGGACACACAATACAGACCTGGTTTAGGAGGACCTCCACAGTCTGCTAGACACCTTAGCTAATACTGTTTTAACTAATGGGAAAGCTAACATTGATTTTTCTGAACACTTGCTGCTGGGACTGAGGTTTAAATTCTTTGCTAAAGGTTGATAATATTTACCTTTTTGCGAGTATATTATATCAGTAAGTCCGCTAATTTGAGGTTGTAGAATTCACTGCCCCATGGACCCAGCCCTGCACAGGCCCTCCTCTGTTTGGGAAGATCTGTCATAGAAAATGAATAAGCTTCCTAAAAGAAGATGCAGGTCCACCACTGTTGCTTTTTAAGAATGAAGAGGCCAGAAGAAATGTCTAATTTTGGCCTTTCTTAGTGTTTTGTAGGATTGAGATTACAGGTTTCACTTTCAGGAGTCAGTTTTCTACCTTCTGATATTTCACAATTCAAGAGCTCATTTCTAACTTATTTTAAATCACTGTGTTCACTTCTCAAGTGCGTCTACAACTCGATTTATCAAATAATAGTGACCTCATTTTAGTGACTGAAGTTGTGGACTGTGTAGAAAAAACTGACACATTAATATTACATTGTTTAATTCTGTGCAAAAATCAACATTCATTTGTCATGTTTTTTCCAATTACTTTGATCACACAAAAAACATCTATATTTTAATATATTTTAACTTCCTGGACCTAATACGTCTACTTAAAAGCAAGTCTCAACTCTCTCAAGCATATTTCTTGACACTGTGTACTCGTAGCTGTCTACACACTCATCTAAACTAACCAGAATAACTGTTTCATCTGAGACTTATAGACACTATTTTTATCTTCTCCCTGAGTAAAGTAAAAGACTTTCATCCTTGTGTCGTCCTGTGGGAGCCTATCCCAGCATGCATTGGGCAACAGGCCTGGAAACACTGTGGACAGATCGTCTTTCTATCTGTGCTGGAAAGACTTTTTGAAAAAAGAGGAATTAATTTAAGGTGCTAATTGATGATGTCACATTAGACACATTTGGCAGTTTCATTGGTACATGATTGGTGTGCCTGTTGTTTCTAGCTTTATTTAACTTCCCTTTAGAAATGCTTGCTTGTGTGCAGTATTTTTATTAAGTCATCCATTGCCTCTCTGTATATTGTAGCCCAGCTTTGTGAGTGAAGTGACAGCTCCAGGAAGGAGTGCGTTGGACAGCGTGGAGGTGGCCTATGGACGACAGGTGAGTCGCCGTCAGTCTAATCATTTTGATGTACATCGAAACTCCAGGCAATGGCACGCAGTTAAATTTAGTGTGGACAGTAAAAGTGTATACTTGATGCAAAATAACTTTCAGCCTTTTCATCTCAGTGCCCCAGTCTTTTGTTCATTTTTATTATTATTCTACCACAGGGGAGCGTCAGACATTATTTTCTAAAAATCTGATAACGATATATTTGCCGATATTCATTTTTTCACATGAAAACATAAAATAAACATTTTTGATAAGAAGCATTTATATTTGTATTTTAAAGTATTGCGACCAAGATATGTACTGAGCGGGACATTTTACTCTTGAAAAATAAACTTAACGGATATACCTGTGATAAGCTAATATTACTCTCCTGATTTATCAGTCAGGCTCTGTTACAAACATCAGTAGCTTTTATTAATTTGTTGAAGATAATCATCTGTGACAAAATTTGGAAATTACGGTAAGAATGTTGAACACAGACGTGTAAGTCTGTTTGCGATGCCCTCTCTCTGATCGTTAAGCTAAAATGGGGTCACAGCAAGACAGGAAGTGCCAGATCAAAGATATCGATTGACTGGGCGGTAGAGAGGGACTCTGGGTAATTCTCTCTCTCTCTCTCTCACTTTCTATGTCTCTCTACTTCCCTCCTCCCTCATCATCCTGTCTGACCTTCTCTTTCTCTCTCTGTTTGTCTCTGATCTGCTACATGACGCAGTACTTTAAATGTGGCTTTTCCTCCGACCATGTGTCGACACATTGCGTGCGGCGTCATTTGTCTAGTTTTTGTTATCCTCTTTGATGACCTTTTAAACATTTTGATTCTTTTTTTCTTGTTTTTTGTTGTGAACCATTTCACTCGATGGTCATAGCGTTTGCTTTTACTTTTGAAGCTGAGGATGGACAATTTGGGGAGCTTATCAACTATCACCTTTTTTTTTCTTTTTTGTCTTTCTCTCCACTTATCACCACCTCTTCCCCCGTTAGATTTACATTTTCAATGAGAAGATAGTGAACGGTCACATTCAGCCTAATCTGGGAGACTTATGTGCTTCTGTAGCAGAAAGCCTGGATGACAAGGTAAGAACCTAGTTCTTTCACATCTGATATCACCATGAAATTTACTTTTGTTTTCAGATTTAATTGTTTTGTCCTCTGCAAAAACATAGTTAGTTTTACTCTGACAGCTAATATGCATTCTGTTTGCTCTATACATGTCTTTTTGTAACTGTGACTATCACACAGAATGTATCAGACATGTGGCTGATGGTGAAGCAGATGACAGATGTGTTGCTGGTTCCAGCCAAAGACACTCTCAAAAGTCGCACCTCTGTTGAAATGCAAATGGCCTTCGTACGCCAGGCGCTCAGCTTCCTTGAGAACAGGTAACTGTGCTTGTTTTTGTTTTTCTAAATTGTAGTGGTTAGTCTTGTTTTTGAAGAAGTTAAACTTTTTGTGGAAGTTAGCACCGGACACACAGTAGTCGAAATTTAAGATGAACTGCACTTTGATGATGAACTCAATGTATATGTTTCTGTGTGTCTCCTCCCAGTTATAAAAACTACACCATGGTGACTGTGTTTGGGAACCTCCATCAGGCCCAACTAGGAGGAGTGCCAGGAACGTACCAGCTAGTCCGTAGCTTCCTCAACATTAAACTACCAGGGCCCCTGCCTGGCATGCAGGTAACAAACACACACAGATTTTGAATGTTTTTTTTAATCTGTCAATTATATTACAAGTATAGAGAATGTCTCTTTTTTTCTTTTTTTCTCGGTAAACATGTAACCCACTAACAGTCAGATCGTGAACATGCCTTAGGCAGCCAAATATCAGTATCGTAATCTACATTCATATCCTAGCTCACTGATATTTGCGACCAGGCACTGGTACACGATGAGTTTGAAAAAGCTTAATTTATGTGCAGGTCAAAAACATTAAAGCTTTTCTTCAGCCTTCATTTACAAAAACACAGGGCTTGTTTAAAGGCTGATCATTGTGTAGTCAACAGGCACATGTACATCGATAGTGTCCAAAACATATTCAACCTCTACATTACATTGGCAGTTACAATGTGCAAATTGTGTAACTGAGATGATCATCCTGGTCATGGCCTATACGCAGCCAAACGAACACTATGGTGACAGAACCTTTATTTGAAGTGTATGCTGAAAAACTAATAAATGAGCAGAGCGGCGCCTAACAATTATTTCTCCAATTAGTCGATTAATCTAACGACTAATTTATCGATTATTCTAAAGATTATTTTTTAATTACTTGATTAATATAACAATTAATTTACCAAAAATAAATATCAAAAACTTAATATTTCAATATTTTATTATTTTCATTTTCTCTTTAAAAACAAAGAAATGTAACAAGAAACAAAGTATGTACTGCAGGAAATTATTCTGCAACTATTGTCTATTTAAAATATAATATTTGAAAGAAGAAATTAATACATTACTGTATTTCTAGTAGGTTATTTCTTACATCAACATTTTAAATCTATTTAATTCTCCACCTTATTTTAGTAACACGAGAGGGTTAGAGCAAGGGGAGATTGTGGGTTGGGTGCAGCCATACTTCAGTGCGACACGCCAACACACAATATGCAAATCAACGTATTTCCGTAATCGATGACGTTGATTATGTCGATGAATCGTCCCAGACCTAGAAATGAGTCAGTGGAATATTGTCGTGCCTGCATTAAATGTCTGTGTGTGCAACAGGACGGTGAGATAGAGGGCCACCCGGTGTGGGCTGTGATCTACTACTGTCTGCGTTGCGGAGATCTGAATGCAGCCATGCAGGTTGTGAACAGAGTGCAGCATCAGCTAGGAGACTTCAAGACCTGGTTTCAGGAGTACATGAACAGCCCTGACAGACGGTGAGAACGCCTCAGCTCCTTGTCTTCATGTATTTGTATATGTTGAGATGCCCACATAGGTCAAGGAAGATCAAACCATATTGTAATCGCTGTCTTCTCCTTTCATCTATTTATCTTGATCCCTTCGCTGCAGCCTTTCCCCAACTTCAGAGAACAAGCTTCGCCTCCACTACCGCAGAGTGCTGAGGAACAGTGCTGACCCCTACAAGAGAGCCGTCTACTGCCTGATTGGGAAATGTGACATCAGTGATAACCATGGAGAGGTGGCAGACAAGACTGAAGACTACCTCTGGCTAAAGGTACAGTAGACTTAAATTTGCTGTTTTTTCTTTTTGGTTTATTTTGGGAAGTTCAAGCATTAGCACACTAGCCAGAGCAGAAGCTGGTCAATGATCATCATTAAAAGCTTAGTTAGTTCCAAAGCTTCACTGTTGGCAATCCTTGGACTTGTGTGGGTCATTTACTATCTTGCAGTATGTTGTTTTTTAGTACTGCAGTCATCCTTTGAACCAACGTTGTTGTATGTCTTTCCGTTATCTTTACATAGTGTGTACCATGTTTTGTCCCTGCAGTTGAACCAGGTGTGTTTTGATGATGACGGCAGCAGCTCTCCTCAGGACAGACTGACCCTGCCACAGCTACAGAAACAGCTGCTGGAGGATTATGGTATGGACCTGCGTTTCTGTTTCAGCTCTCAAAATGGCCACTAATATTTAAACTTTTAGTTTCTTGACAATTTTGATATATCACTTTGCCTCCCCTCCCACCTCTCTTTCCTTTATTGTTTCCTCTGTAGTACTTGAGAAGCTGTTGCAGAGGGGGCACAGATGTGTGCATGTGTGCTGTGTGCCCCCTGTGGAACACACTTTCCTTGGGTAACCTTTGGCTCACATGCTGTTGATTGTAATACGACTACATCAACTATATCTGTCCATTGTTTAGAAATGAGAGCAGCTTGCCTCTGAGCTTTTATTACCTTCTGTCTTAAAAGAGCCAGAAAAGGTTAAATCAGTGGACCTCTGGGTGCAGAGCAGGTAAATGTATAAAGCAAATATCAGTTAACCATATATCCTTTCCAGTTTTTCACAACTTATATTTTAGGAATGCACTAATGCAGCTTTTTCTCTCCTGATTCAAATCTGTATACCTCACTATGTGGAATCATTGTTATGTAAGGTAACATGAGGCCAGGGATTGCTGTGACACGAATGAGCAGCCCGCCATGCCTGAAGGAACATCACTGAAACACTGAATTTTACATTGACATTAACAGAAAAACTGATTTTACTGTAGATCAGCCACATAATTGCTCATAACCCTATTTATGATTAATTAGGTCAGTATTGTTGCCAGTACTGGTGGACATCCATTTTGCATCCTGTTTTCTGACATGTTTTTCTGTATTTTTTTCCCATATTCTCAGCTTAAAACATTCTGAACTGTACGCTCATTAATTCCTGCTGTCTCAGTGTCTGTTTACCTATGCTATGAATATGCATACAAAACAATTGTTCTTATATTCCTAATAGTGTATAATATTAGACTTTGCCTTAAATGCACACATACACACAAAAACAGATTTGCAGATATGGATAAGCCACCTAAATATAAATAAGTTGAATGGCAAAATGAGTAATGCAGCAGGATCTGGAAGTAATTTTTCCTACTGTAAATTCTTATTTGAAAGTTTTCTTTGAATGATAATGTCAAAGTTCCTCTATCACATAAGTCTCCTGGATAATTTAACAACACTAAAGCAAACGGCTATAAATATTTCAGCGCTGATTCTGAAAAATCAGTTTTTTCCTTCAGTTTGGTTTGGTGCCTCAGCAACTGTTGCTATACAACAAGCCAACCAGAAGTGTGACTCAGAGCAGTAGCAAATTCAGAACGCTTTGTCATAGTAGGCAGGAACAAAAGATCATGAGTTTGTGGAAAATGAGCCAGAATCTGTTTGTGGATCGATTTTTAAACTGCCAAATGTAGAAATAGCACAGTCTTTTGTACAGCCAGGAGAGTTTCTTGCTTGGAAGTGCTACAACTATCAGTCACCTGCTGTCTGTGCAGAAAATGAAATAACACCTCCCACATCGTCTCTCTATAGGCCTTATCAAATGCCTTGAGTAAAGTAAAAAGGAACAGCTGCAGCTTAAACTCTGGAAACATAGAGTGGATAAAAACATTCAGTATGCTTGAAACAAACTAGGTCGTCCAATGTGTCACATTGCTTCCCTGATCTCTCTTCAAGAATTCTGTGTCCTTGTTTTAACTGCAATGAGTATTACAAGAGAGGACAAAGGGCACCCATTTGGATAGTCCCCCCTCGAAGGCATCCATGGTGTTGCACATGGAGTTAAAGTGACAAAAGTAGTTTTGTGAAAGCTGAAAAAAGAGAGCTTGAGAGAGAGAAGCTCAAATCCTGCATATGTTTGTACTTAATCTACACACCTGGTCACTGCATGAAGTGGGAGTGCTTGTCAGATTAGATAGAGTTTTGAACTCATTTCAAAATAAACTACCCTCTTAAACAACCACATGCCCCCTGATGCACAAAAAAGGGGAGCGTAGGGCATTAGGCCTTCACTCCCACAGATTGAGAAAGCACAGTTCTCTCCCCTGGGTGTTGCCTTCTCCGCAGGCCGATCCTGCTCCGTTCAGATAAGACTGCACTCTTTTCCTCTCTCAGTAGCTCTCACCCTCTCCCATTTCCCACTCTCTCTGCACATTCAGAAGTACAGCCTGAAGCCTCATTCTGTTTTCTCGCTGCTGCTCGGCTCCCTCGGTTGTCTGGCACAGCGTTCCTTGTTGTCCTCCATCTTGCTTCACAGCGGGTCGTAAAGCCCACAGCCTTTCTTCATTTCTCTCACATACTGCCAGCGTTCACCAGTCTCGTCTGTTCGCTGCATCTCCGTCCTCTTCTTTTATCCTATATCCCTCTTTCTCCTTACACCTGCACAGTTGTTTTCCCTCTTTCCTCCCACTGATTTTCAGCCTCTTTCACATGCTCTCTCCTTGCATGTGCATTTGTTCTTTCTCATTTCTTGTTTGCACACTCTGCTGCAGCCCCCCCTCACAGCCACACTCTTATCTCGCCTCCTTCGTCCTTTTTCTTCTCTTCATCGCTCTCTCCCTCTCTCTTCATCTCTCATGCGCTTTTGCTTTTTGAACTAAAGTGCTGTAAGTCTGAGATAAGGCTATGAAATGGCTGACATGGTCCACCCTGTTCTACTCCTCAAACTCTCAGCCAGCAAGAGGATTAAGGATTATAATTAAAAAGTAAACTTGATGACTAAGTACCTGCGCTTGACAAAATGTTTTCAAATTCTTACATGTTAGTTGCCATAGCAACTGTCAAAAGTTGACGTGGCATATATAGACCCAGAGTTAAATCGGTGCCATGAAATGGCTATTACAGTTTAATAAATTCAATAATGACAGTAGAAGAGTCTTGAGTAGTAACTGTCAGATAGTCATCAATTTCTTTTTATTAAACACTGAAACACCCACACAGGTGATTTCAATTATTTTCCTTAATTAGACCGCTACTCAGGATTGTGTAATTGTGTACAGACTGCTTGATTGACAGTTTAATATTACATTGATGCCATGACATTTTTTGATCAATTTAAAAGGAGCAGTTCAAGTTTTGGTGAGCTGCTTAATGTTATTGCCATATTGTTCTTTGCTTGTTTGTCTCCGTAGAGATGAATTAGTCCCAGAGTAAAACTTGAGTTGCCACCTTCTTCTAAGCTTAATTTAAAAATTAAAAATAATAATAATTGGGAAATAATTCAAAACTTTATGAAAGTGTTAATAGTGAAAAATGTTTCGGTCTCATCTAAACCAACTCCCTTTCTCTCATCTTTTGTCCAACAGGAGAGTCCCATTTCTCCGCGAGCCAGCAGCCCTTCCTGTATTTCCAGGTGTTGTTCCTGACAGCTCAGTTTGAGGCGGCGGTGGCTTTCTTGTTTCGTGTCGAGAGACTTCGGAGCCATGCTGTGCACGTGGCGTTGGTCCTGTATGAGCTTCGGCTGTTGCTGAAGTCATCTGGCCAAAGCGCTCAGCTGTGTGAGTGTAATCACCTTTATTTTGTAGGGTGGTGCAGACACTTGAGAAAAAACTTTTAGTTAAACGAAATGTGTTCACCTGTTCTCTGTAGTGAGTCAGGAGCCGGGCGACCCTCCCATGGTACGCCGCCTCAACTTTATCCGTCTGCTCATGCTGTACACTCGCAAGTTTGAGTCCACTGATCCACGGGAAGCCCTGCAGTACTTCTACTTCTTACGGTAAGTAATCCTACACTCTCACAGTCAGATGAACATCCTGTTTTGTGATTTTCTGACCCTATACAGTTAGTTGCTAAAGGGAGATGAGGATGTGTGACAAACATTATGATTTAGATTCGACTATTGCTTGTGTCACGGGATGTTCACCCTAATGCCCGTTTCTAATTCCTATGTATGTGTCGTTCTGCAGCAATGAAAAGGACAGCCAGGGAGAAAACATGTTCATGCGTTGTGTCAGTGAACTCGTTATTGAGAGCCGAGAGGTGAGTGACCCACATTTCCACAGAGACCCTAAATGCCTATATTGTTGTTCAGTGCCTTTTAACATAGTTAATACAGTTGCAATTAATACCAAAAGCCCACTAGATGATGGGGCGGCTGATGTGGCCGTCCAAGATGAGTTTTTAGAATCGGCACGTCAGTGGATCCATGATGGAGTCTTGTTTCTTAAAGAGGGTCAAAGCATATCCCTTTAATTGTTCTCCTTTTCTCCTGACCTCGTCTCGGACATCCTGATCACTCATCCAACACTTACTCTACTCTACTTGTAAAACGGTTAAATCTAGCTAAGGAAAAAATGTGTCAAGTATTAAATTTTTCAACTTTGATTAAATGCACGTCAAGAAAAACAAGTGTGGGCAACAAAATTTGTATTTAGTGAATATTAATTTTAAAAAATCTAAAAATAGATTTTTAAAAAGATTTTATTTGGTTGTGTTACCTTTTGCAAACATACAGTAAAAATACCAATTCAAAAATGTTTATAACTATCCTTTCCTTTGGTTTTGAATATTTTTAAATGGACATGAATTACATCTCTCTTACCGGAAGTAGCCACCTGCTGAATTTACTGATACTCTGTGTGCTGTTTTTGCACTTACTGGACTTCGACTATAGTTACATACCACAACTCTTTCTATTTTTGGTTCAGCGGGGTGTTTTGTTTTTTACGTTTTGTTAATATAAGTGGACAAAATATAGGTTTGGAGAGACTTTTCATTATAATGCAATCCAGTAAAACATCACCACAAAAGAAACTGAACATGATAAGCTTCATAATGTAGGATTTATGGTTTGCATATACTGTATAATACAGGTCTACCTATTTCTCTGGTAATAAAGTGTATACTTTACATGTTTTTGATAAGGTATTTGTGACTTTGTGTCTTTTTTTACAGTTTGACATGCTGTTGGGGAGATTAGAAAAGGACGGCAGTAGGAAGGTAGGAAGATTGGTTGTTGTGTTTCTATGGCACGCTTTTGCCTCTCACCTGCTCTCTTGCCACGCTTTTCTCTTCTATTTTCTCTGCTTCACATTTTTCTTCTGTCTCTCTGTCACTCTCTGTCTCTGCTCTATGTGGGGGGTTTCAGTCAGTCAGACAAGGACAGAAGTCTTCCCTTCCTTCAAAACATGTCCTACATGTTTTGACACTCCCCATTTAGCAGCACTCTGTTCCAATGTCATGGATCAAAAAGCTCTTCACAGTGCTTCACTGTAGCCTTTGCTTCCAAAGTTTCTTGACATTTCTCACTGTGCGTGCAGCACTCTGCACAATGTCATGTTTGAGGGTCTTTTATTCCCCTCAATTTCACATCGCTGTATGTTTCATCCTACCCACATGACAGACACACTGTGTTAACTGCGTTGTCAGACTCTTGTGAATCTGTTACCTACATACTGTCTGATCGAGGACTGCACTACAGTATATCAACGACTGAGCTAATGACCTGTTAAATTAATATTGCAGTGGTGGTTTGTGTCGCTGTACATACATAGACTTATTATAACACTAACACTACAGATGGCAGTTTGCTGGATTTGTGTATTATGAAGGTAACATTACCTACCAACAACCAAAGGATAGTTACCCTCTGCTCTACCTTAAGAACCGTAGTATTCACAGTCTCACTCTGATCCTCTCTCCTCCTCTCTTTAGCCTGGAGTCATAGATAAGTTTGCCGGGGACACCAGAGCTATCATCAGTAAAGTGGCTCTAGAGGCCGAGAACAAGGGCTTGTTTGAGGAGGCGGTCAAACTCTTCGAGCTGGCCAAGGTGAGCAGACTTTTCTGGGTGTATTCATATACTGCACAGTATTTCTGCAAAGCTGCTGTCATTTGCAGCTGTTGGTTTTGAGTCGTCTCTCTGTCTCTTTCCATTTGTCTCCGTGTAGAACCCAGATAAGGTGTTGGAGTTGATGAACAGGCTGTTGAGTCCAGTCATTGCCCAGGTCAGCGCTCCTCAGTCCAACAAGGAGAGGCTAAAAAACACTGCAGTGGCTATTGCTGAGAGGTAAGGACACACACACACACACAACCATGCACTACTTTAAATCTAATCAAGTGAATCGTATAAATACCTAAAACTGAATAATTTCTTTTTCCACTGCAGGTATCGTTCTCAGGGCGTAGCAGGAGAGAAGTCCGTCGATAGTACTTTTTACCTCCTGTTAGACCTGACGACGTTCTTTGATGAGTACCACGCAGGTCACGTTGACAGAGCCTACGACGTGAGTACCGCTCTGATAATACAGGGAGAGGAGTGATGTATTAAATTGTCTCGGAGTACCTCACTTTAGTACATGTAGTGCAGTAACTTAAATGTCATTGACTCACCAAGAATAGATCCATAGAAAGACACAGTAATGCAACCTGTTAACCAACAGTTCCAATAAAGTCATATTTTGTCACAGACCTAGTATGTGACATCAAGATTACTACATTGGAGTTTTGATATTGTGTTGATTATGTGAAGCTCCTCTGTTAATGTCGTCCCTCTCTGTGTTTCTATATCAGGTGATGGAGCGTTTAAAGCTTCTTCCTCTCAGTCAGGACAGTGTGGAGGAGAGAGTGGCTGCTTTCAGGAACTTCAGTGACGAGGTGAGATCAAAAGGGCCTTTCCGACTTTCTCACAATACACAGCATTATTCTTTTACTCTCTTTTAACTCTAAATTTCCTGTGTCCCCAGGTGCGCCACAACCTGTCTGAAGTGCTCTTGGCCACCATGAACATCCTGTTCACTCAGCACAAACGCCTGAAGGGGGCGCCAGCAGGCACACCAGGACGACCACAGAGGACCATAGAGGACAGAGACATGGTTAGAGCAGAGGCACAAACTGAAACAGCTGAAAGAGATGAATAGTCATTTCAAGCACAATACTGTTTTTTTAATGCTGATACCAATATTGATACTTTGTAGTTTCAAAAACTCTCACAATATAACCTCTAACTCTAAAATAATCACACAACATAAACATGAACATTTTTGTTTATGTATAGAGTGGGACATTTTTTTTTATTGAAAAATAAGTTTGTCATTGCTATCTAGAGGAGAAAATATGTGACACAGTTTATAAATTAAAACCCTTTAACATATTTTGGGCATGTTTGTACTGCTTGTTACTAATAGGTTAACATATACACTGATACCAGTATATGCGTGATAAGCTCAAATCATCTGACCATGCTGAGATATTGCTCAGGCTCTAATATAAATAGGTTTATTGTTACTATTACAATTGAGTTGTAGTAGTTTAGTTTGGTTTAGTTAAGGATATTACAAACCCAAAAAAACTTACGCTCTACATGCCTTCTTCTTCTTCTTCGAACAGCAGCTCCGCAGCCAGGCCAGAGCCCTGATCACCTTTGCTGGTATGATTCCCTACAACATGGCCGGGGACACCAACGCAAGACTGGTGCAGATGGAATTACTGATGAACTGAGACAACGTCAACACACACACACACACACACATATACACGCAGACATACAGCTACCTTCCTGACAGCCAGAAACCTTTTGGAGACACAGTCCACCCGCTCGCCTGTCTGCCATTTTGTTTTGTATAGAATACTACATTCATCCTTATATAACCCATCTGAGTTCCTCTTAATTGTCAGTCTGTTCTTTTTGTTCTGTTGTTTTTCCATTTTGTTGTTTCATGTTTGTATCTTTGATGATTTGGAATAAAAAAAAGCTTTACTTTTCAGTTGTCTTTTTATTTTAAACCACTTATGTCCATTACATTTACTTTTTGTTTTCTCATTTAGCTCCATTTTTGTAAATGTATTGTTTTCACAGTAATTGTTGCATGTGCAGAGCAGTCAGTCAAGTCTTTCATTTTCATAGTAAGATGGAGTGCCAAAGGAAAGCAAAACAGTTCTTCATCTACTATGAAACTTAATTCAAAGTCTTGTACATTTCCAATAGTTATTATATCAGTTTTCAATCAAACACTTATTCACATTTTCCTGCAGTTTTTCAAGCTTGTTTTCTCAGTCCAGGTTGCAGTGGTGGATTTATTCATTAGTCATTAACTCATGAATAAATGATAATCAAAATGATGATCAAACAAACCACAGCTGACACAATAATTAGAGTACAGCTGTTTTGAAAGAAAGGTCATTGTGATTTTGTGTTTGATTATTCGTAAACATGTTCACAGGGACAGTCAGCAGCTGAATCGTTTAATCAGAGGAATAAGACTGTTCATATCATTTAAAGAGAAGCTGCAGGTAGTTTTTGTCAGACACTATGAAGAGGTGTCCTGCTGAGACATTGGGCTCAATATAATGTACACAGCAAACGCTTGAGCTCATCTATCCACAGAGTGAAGTGTTGATGAAATGTAAACATGAGGATTGTCAGTTTCACTTCAATTATTTAAATTCCCTCTGGTTTAACATGAGCAAGTTACTGTGTACAATTCTCGATCCTGAGTGTTGCAGGAAGTAGCCATGTTGTTTCCACAGGCTGTAGTGCAGTATCTGTGACATGTCCTGTCCCCTGGCAGATGGTTGGTTGGCTTGAACTTGACTACAGGACTGGAGGGATATTTCGGTCTGTCTCTGTATCAGAGGGGTGATTTCTGGGTTAACGACATTCTCTAACACAAACTGCAAAACATTCCTCTTAATCATATTAGGTATTTTTCTGTATGAAAAAAGGGATGAGTGTTTAACATATTCTCTATGAAAATAATTCTGTTGAGTGAATTTATTGCTGTTTTGTCCCACAGTTATGATAGTGTTCTTCACCTTTGAAAATCGTGCGAAATGGTTGTGAAGAATGCTCACAAGTTTTAAGTTTACTGGTCTACAAGTTACATTTTTTGGTCTACAAGTGTAATTTAAACTTTAAACAGCTCCCTACACTTTGAACATTTTCAGCTTGAACCGCCGGGAAATGCCCTAGCAACCATTGCGAATCTACCTGAACACCCAAGAAAGTATCTAACAACAGCGTGTCAATACCCTGTCAAACTTTTAGCATCAAAAAACTGACTTCAGCTGAGGATTGCTAGCCACCAAGCACATGCAAATCTTCAGAAATAGTCACCCATCATCCCCTCTGTTAAATTTGTCCCCCACACTCTCTGGCCTTCAGTCTGGCCTGAGAGAACACAGATGGAGGCTCATTCTGTCTTGGCTGCTCCACATAGCTGTACAGAGATGTTGAGTTCATCCACGGCCACAGACAGAGCTGAGCCAAGTACTCTGGGATCCATGCTGTTGTACTGGGAGCAGAGACACACCACTGCCCCCCAACATCTAATAATATGCCTGGCAATCTGAAAATCGCCTGGTATGTAAATGACATCTGATTAGCTATCCTCAACTAGAATCAGATGCTGATTAGTCACAATTGGGTGATCAAGTCCGCTGCAGAGACCTCTGACCAGCAGACTTTAGTAAATGGTGTTATCTCTCTATTCATCTCACATACACCTCATCTGTGTGTGTGTGTGTGTGTGTGTGTGTGTGTGTGTGTGTGTGTGTGTGTGTGTGTTAATACGTCCAGCAGCAGAAGACTTGCCTCTCAGGTGTGTGTGCTGCAGCTGGTGTTGTGAATCAGGCCGATGACAGACACCTCCTATAACCCGGCTATTTCACAACACCAGGGTGGCACTGCACCACTGCCGACGAGACGAAGAACCACCACATGATGCTGCTAAGGGAGATGACGCAAGGGCTGCAAGAAAGAAAAGGTGTATTGTATTTCCATTAATGTGATAACTCAGGGTCATCCTACCAATGTCCAGCTGTACAACATGCACTTACTGTAAAACAAAGGGTGCATTTAATAATCTGGAAAATGATTTCAGTGGACTGTAAACTGATAGACATTTTGTTCTCACAATGTGTTTTGCTGTGTAACATCAATGTAGGTTCTGTCAGTTACACCTGCTCTGACTATATGGCTGTTCCACCCATTCATAACATCAGTTTCACTTTTTTTTCCCCCACTTCATGATTTGCACACATTTAACAGAACCACATATGTAGACTGAATTAAATAATGTGAAGACAACTTCTTCACAGAACCAAGCTACATTCACAGGTGTAAATGCACATTTTATAAACTCGTCTCTACAAACTTGTAAAATCTTTCTTAATTCCTTTTGGTCTGTTAATAAATAATATTGCCAATATTTCCTCTGTAGATTTGTTCTGTTCCTGTTTGGGTCGAAATTATGTGTGAACTTGAGGTTGTAGCAGCACAATAAAATAGTCATTTACAGCTTGTTTTAATTTCAAAGAGAAAAAACTAGGCATCAAAGGAAATTGAACTTCATACTTTACATACTTAGTAAAATCTAAATTTACTGGGTAAGAGCAAGGAGGTTTCAGTGGAGCAATTTAACTGTTTGATATGCTAATATTAAATCCACTGGCAGACAGTGGAGTCTTGGGTTGTGGACTGCAGTGTCCTTGAGGCTGTTGCCTTTAAGATCCCATCTTCACATATTAGTTAGTGCTACTCAGCATTACAGTTCTCAGTGTTTGTAGATCTTGTTTGTTTTTTTTACCACGAAGAGTCTCTCAGAGATGAAGGGTACTGACTTGGGAGAAAAGAGACGGATACAACACACATTATTGTCTCAGGCCATGGGATCTGCCACCAGAGATGGACTGCTGCCAACCTGCCTCATCAATCATGGTGCCTCCCTCCCTTTATCAACAACTTGTTCTGGCTCTGATCTGTCCCATCAAAAACAAATGGTCTGCACCCAAATGTCTGAGAATATGGAGTCCGGCCTCCGGGTGTGACGAGTTGGCACTGTAGGAAATACAGTGACCCACTTACGGCTTTCCCTTGAGACACTGTAGTTTCCTACCATATACCCATCATGGTAGACCCCCCCCCACTGTTTTGACCTGCTAACACTAAAAACATATTCTGTTCCTTCCTGCCCAAATCTTTTATTAATCTTTTATTTTATTTATTGAATGTGGGATCCAAAAGAGGTCTTCTTACTGATTTCCCAATGGAGTTAAGTATTAATTTGTAGTTTGGATTGTAGTGGATATTTAAGCTTCATACTTCCTGACAGTTATGTTTGATTATAGTGCTATTTCACATAGGCTATAAGTAGCGATGGCGTAAACTTTCCAAAGCACTGAATCACTTTGTGCTGACAATAGTGACATCTGGAGGGAATTTTATTTTAGGCAAAACTTATTGATGAAACAAGGCAAAATATAGGCTGTGAGTGAACTCTCTTTATTTGTACACACACACACATAAAGTGTATGGGTGAGGCATATATTTATGTTATGTGCCTTTGTCTTATATGCTTATTGGTTGTGTGTTGTGGTGTAAAAATGAGTGTACATTGTAAATATACAGTACACTGATGGTTTAGTCGGAAAAATGTCAGGAAACAGTGAAAAATACCCATCAAAATTTCCCAGAGAACACGTTTTCAAATAACTTGTATGGAACCAACAGTCTAAAACACCCAAATATTTAATTGGGTGAATTTTCCCTGTTGGAACAAAGTGTGATGAGTTTTACAATATTTATTTTTTCTGTTTTAGAAATCAGTGAAATAGTTTTAATTCACCAATTAATACAATTAACTGAAGTTTAATACGATTCAATTATAAATAAAACGTATAAATGGCGCGTTTAAGGAGCTGAACACACAAGCACCGACAGGTGTTCATAATTGCAGAGCAGCAGGTGTTGAACACGGCGACAGAGGACAACATCCCCTTTGGGTGAAAATATCGCATTTAAAAACCAGATTTAGTTTGATTTTTACGCAAAACAGTACAGCAATGATCCTAATCGGCTTGAAGGTTGGTGTAGCTTATCATTTAAAGAGCATTATTGTTCCTTAATGTAAGAAAACTACGCTAAATGTTTGTGTAGCTCGGGGTGGGGGTGCTTTTGGATCAGGCTGGTCTAGCTAGACGGTAAATAAATGATGTAACACTTTACACAATTAAAGTGGAAATGTTTATTCTTCAAACCAGCTGAGCGTGGTGCTTCTCCTCGGCTTCACGCGCCACCATGTTGAGGGTAAAGATGTCTACTTATATAAAAATGTCCATGCATGTTGTAACGTAGCTTGGCTAGTAAGAGTCCTTTCTTTACTATACAGGAGTCTGCAGTGTGGAGCATTGCACTAACCCCACAAACTGTGTTCTGTCTAAAGACCAAAGAAGCTGCAAATGTACCACCGGATATTATTCTGACCTATGTGACAAAAGTAGGAACTCTTTTATATTTTTTATTTTCCTTAATGTGTGTTTGTAATTCACTCGGCCTGAAAAGTATTAATCTCTCACAAAAGGGTTCCTGTGAGTTACCAGACACTCAGTTTCCTAAATGGGCACCTCAAGCAAGTTAGTACTGCAGCTTAACACTGAATGGTCAATATTGATGCAACAGATATGCTAATGTTTAGTCCCTAGTGAGGGTCAATCTCCAGAAACATTGGCTCCTAACCTACATTTCCCATAATGCAAGAAACAGCATCATTTAATTTGACCATCTCTGCCTGGCAAATGCCCACATCTCTCAAACTCCTTGCCCCCAGTTTGTAATGCAGGCTTTCTGTTATACTGTACATTTTTAGTCACCAAGCCTGAGAAATAAGCTGAAAAATAACCCTGATGACGTCATCATAGTAGTATTGTACTCCACTACCGAGTAAACAGACGATTGTGTGTAAAATCTGAAGAGTGCCCCTTTAGTATTTTAACACGTAAAATTTCCTGCAGATGAAAATGTTTTTTTTTTTCGCTTTTACAGATGCACACATCAGAGTCATGTGCAGCAGAGACTACATAGCAATCAGAGCGATAGAAGACTTCTTCATGTATCACAATGTGCCGCTGGAGTCCCTCCACTTGCCCAACAAATCTTGTCGCGCTCAGAGAGAGGTCATCGACGGTGTGTCGTACTACATGTCCAGGATATCTAAAGACCAATATCTAACCTGCGGAGGCAAGCCGCTGGAGGTACCACTGGAGGTTTAACTGACGAGCACAAACCTGCCACTGTTGTTCAGCGTAGAAAAAGGACAAACATTTTAACACTTATCCCTGTCAATAGTGCATTTTTCCCCCCTCTTACAGAAAAACTTAACTCACATCTCCTATTCCCTGAGTCTACTGTCAGACCCTCAGGTTGTTGGAAACATCATCAGAGAGCCAGTCATTAAGCTGGAGTACACGTGCGTCTCTCCATACATCAGAAGAGTCAGCCTGCCTTTCCCAGTCGTCCCCTTTTCCACGTAAGGAACGATGTTGAATTAAAAGACGCATGACATTTAATGTAATTTATTTCGATCCATTCCAGCGTGTTTTGTACTCTAGCAATGTCCCGGATCCTTACAGACTGTCACCTTTTTTTTTTTTTAACCATTTCAGATAAAATGCATGTAAAAATGTTAGAGGGACTCTGTTGGAGTTGTTAGTTTCAGATTGAAATTGCCGCTGTTTTAAAAGCTGTGCACTCTCTCACTCCCCAAACATCGCTGTGCTTTCTCGCCTCTCCTCTGTACGCGGACAGTGAGACGGTGATGCGCGTAGATGACCTTGACGCAACGATAAAGATGATGTTGTACACAGACCACTCCTACACTAAGGCCTACAGTAGCGCCCCCACCATTGAACTCCGAGACAAGGTATGTGAAAGTTCATGGGCCAGTTTTACCAAATATGAATCACATTTTGGTCGAGCTATTTTTTTTTTATTAAATCCGTGATGGCTTTCAATAAAATGTGTCAGGTGTATGTGGAGGTGACGGTCACAGAGCCTGCAGACTTCTTCCTGCTCCAGATTAACGAGTGTTGGGCCACACAGTCTCCCCAGGCGAACGCCACAGAGGGATTGGTTCACGCTCTGCTTCTGAACGGGTCAGAACAGCTCTCCATATCGACAGTTTCTCACTTGTGTCTTTTTTTTTTTTTTTTTTTAAACTGCATTCCACTTATCCCATTCCTACTCCTCTTGCCCATCTCTTCATCCAGGTGTGCGAACGACCAAACGGTTTCCTTCCTCAATGTGAGCGCAGGACAGTCAGGCCGTAATGGAGGAAGTTCCACCATCCGATACAGCTTCGACATGTTTCGCTTCACGGCAGAACCTCACGAGCTCTATCTGCACTGCACTGTACAGCTGTGCGAGCCAGACGACCACAAGTCCTGCACACCTGTGAGCTAGTCTTATGATATGAGGCCTCATGTGTGTTTTGTGTATTGGTGTTAACATCGGTCGTAAAATGTGTATCTCTAAAATACCTCTCGTGTCTCTCGTTTTTTCTTTACAGAACTGCAATTCAATCAGTAAGAGAGAGGCAGTGAGAGCAGACCCCACCCAGGGCGTCCTGTCCTATGGGCCAATCAGGATCGAAATGCCAGACAGCCCTCAATCCAGTAAGCTCGCGTTTCCTTATTGCTGTTGCCCCCCCGCGTGATCAGCGAGTTACTGCTGTGTTAGACCTTCCACTTGTCTTTTGCTTTCTCTGTAAGGCCGCATTGGAAGCGATACTTTTCCCATTGTGTTTGAGGTGGATTCCACGATTATCTCTTTGGCGTTTGTTTCAGGCATACTGACGAGTGTGTTGCTGCCTGTAGCGGCCGTCTGGACCGTGGGCTTCTTCCTCATCATCCTCATCACTGTGGCCAAGGCACGCAGCAGGAGGCTTGCACAAATGGCAAAGCACTGACAATGATACTGCTGTTAGCAGCTTTAATAAAAACTTTTTTTTTTTTTTTTTTTTTAAAGTGTCTGTTATATTTACTGAAGTACTGTCGGTCCTGGCTGTTAACAGATCCACTGCTGATCTTGTGGAGCTCTGGGAAAAATAACTTTGCCACTTTCATTTCTCTTAGCAAATAAAACACTCTGGAACAATAATGAAAGTAACAGCATTCCTGGAGAGGACTAAAGTGTTTTATCTATTATTAAATGTAATACCACAGCTAGAATAGACTCGTTCATTGGAGACGTTTTGATAAGTCATAGCAGGTGTAACTCATATAATAGACTGCACTTCCTGTACGCTGGTGTTGCGCATGCTGGCTCACAGTCCCACTTGAAGTCGGCCATCATTAATGTTATTAGTTACACCTGTGCTGTAGCTGCAATGACAAGTCAATATGGAAGCTCTGTTGTCTAATTTTTAAACTAGTGGAACATTTTACTTGAAGGGATGCCTATTACAAAGTATGCAATGCACAAGTTAAAACACAACTTTAAGTTTGCCAGAGTGTGTAGCATTTATATAGCACCAGTGAAGACGCTGAATCAAATTCAATGTCTCCAAGCATCTAAAAGCGCTTGCTTCTGCTTCTGTCTGTGATCATGTGGGCCAGCAGCTGGCACTTTCCTGTACAAACAGCAGATGGCGCACTGCCCACCGCTTCCTGTGACCTTCTGATGTGGGTCTGGTGTGTCAGGAGGGAGGAGGGCCCTCTCTTCATGTGAAATCATTACAAATCTTTTATCAGATACACAGCTGTTGGACGGCTGTCTCACAAATATTTGCACAACGCGTTTCCGTTCCGAGTTAAAAGCCGTCAATTGGTGCAAAACAGTGCAGGTGAAATCTGATCGCACTTGAGTTCTGAAGAGTTTTTTTTTTTTTTTTTTTTTTTTTTTTTGTGTGTGAAATATTTTGCAACAAGTTCAGGAACTGCGTAACTTTAGAGACACTTTTCATGTGCTAGCTGCTGGGTCCCGGTGTTGGCAGAAAGTGGAAGGAGACTTGTTACTGTGCGCCCGGCTGCTGATCAGCCATTGTCGGAAAAGGGCAAGGACTAGTTCATTTGCCCCCTGGCTACAGTGTTAGCTGTATGCATGAAAGAAACTGCTGTATGAACACTTGGATGAGCCATGCGGCTGCTGGCCCGGGTCAAATTGGACTGCCTGTAACCGGGGATGGATTAGTATCTTAATTCCTGTTTTTCCGACGGTTTGTAAATGCACCATTATTTGCGTAATACACTTTGTAGGAATTTTTCGAGGTTTCTGACGTGCCAACTTCAAAAATGAGCAGATAGCTCACTTGTTGCGCAGGTTTGTGATTAAATGTGAGAGGAGGAGAGAGGAATAAATCCTCCAGCACTTTGTCCTGCATTCCTGCCTGCCGGAGGAAGTTGTTTGGCTGTTTTCTGTCCTCTTCATCACTGCACAACTCCGTGCTCCCATCTGGGGACCACAGGCAGCAACATCAGGAAGAAGATGGCATCCAAACAACCCTGGACTCAGATCATAATCACACTATCGTCCTTATTCTCCCTGGTCCTGTGCAGCATAGCGGCAGATGTCCCAGAGGAGGAAGGCTTCAGTGCTGAGGTACAGACTAGATTTCCCATGTAGATGGTCACGATATTCCATTTTCGTATTAAATACTTTATGAATCTACAGTTGGCATAGTATTGCTGTAGCATTGTCTGTGGGAACCCTGTTGCAATTTTTTGTAGAATTGTAGCTCTTCATAAGCAGGCTATAAGTTCAAATCTACATGTTTGTTTTGCTAAAACTTAAAAGCATCAGGTGGGCTGTTGCACTGCAAGATGTCCTCTGACCTTTTGACCTTTTTCCAAATAACACTGAGCATGTGGTGCACACATGGAAGGAGTGCAAATCTATCTACCTATCTTTCTGTCTATCTCTAGTGATAGGAGTGTGATTGTATCACAAGGTAAACCTCATCTGTAGGGTTAAAAAATGATTCAGTATTATTGTTGATTGACTTTTGTTGGAATCATATTGTGAAGATATGATCATATGTTAAATTTCATAAAATCCACACTTTCTTTTAGCATTAATTAGCAGAATTCATAAGTAAAATATAAACAATGAATAAACTGTTTATAACACACTAAAGATCGTTGTAAGAAAATATAAGGACATTTTAAGTGTTTATTAATGTATTTGTCAATTGTAACTTGTCCTATGAAGCATCCATAACTGTGGTATAAACACATAATGAATGACTGACATTATATAATATAATATATCACAGTTGTAATTATATAAAATATGCCTTTATAGTTTATGAGTACTCTCATGACAACTGAGACAAATTCTATTTGCTGGTGAAGGCCATGAGATGTGGCTGAAAGCTTCAGAAGAAATCTAGTAAGTTGACCTTGAGTTAAAAATGTTTTTTGTCAAACTGCTATTTTCAAGATGGAGAATAAACCTTGAAGCTCAACATGTCTTATAATGCTTTATAACGCACTGCCAGGGTTGGTTAATGTGGATATTATAATATTTAATTAGATACCGTGCTATCAATCATTCATTAACTGTTTATACACCAGTTACAGATGGATGGAAGTTATAATTGTTGACAAATGCATTAATAAATGCTAAAAAATGTCCTTACATCTGCTTAAAACTACATGATAGTGTGTTATTAAGTGTCTATACACTGCTAATAAATGCTTAATAGGGAGGTTACCATTATTCAGAGCGAGGTATCATTAGAAAAGGTTTTTGATTTACATGTGTGAATAGCCTTGTTTGTTTCAATACATACAAGTGGAACACAGTTCATTGTAGTGAACACCAATTTCATTCTTTTATATGTAATTGTTGCGTATCGTGATAATGTCAGAATATGATGATATTGATTTCAGCCTTGCTGTATGAGAAGTTTTGCTTCTTTTCTTTCATGTGAATACGCCCACTCTAACGTTCCATTGGTTGAGACTTTTCATGCTATGCAGAAGTTGCCTCTAAGGATTTTCTTTGTCTGAGTGTGTGCACCCATGATGAGATTGCGCGTTGCGTGTGTGTGTTTTGCCCGTGGCCTGTGTTCATCCTGTACATGCATTTAAAGTATGAGTCCCATGATCCAGCTGCGTGAGAGGGCCCTGTGGTGTTGTTTTTGAGCCCCCCCCCCCCGAGGAGCCATCGTCTTGTTTGCCTGGCTACGTGGCTCTACACACTCATTTCACGGTCATCAAACATGAAACAAAGAGGGAAAATCCAGCATGTGTCACTAGACTGTCAGCCAGATCGTCTTTTACCATTATTTGAAGTCCACACATGCAGAGCTTTGTGTTTGTCTTGTGTACTACAGTAGTGATATGCAGTTTAATTATTGTCCTTTTTAGTTTTCCCGTGTCAAGATCTTCCTCTCCCCGTCTTGGCTGTCAGAGCTGGAATGTCGTAATGTTTATGGAAGCCATCTGGTTTCTATCTCTACTTTCTGTTTTCTTTTAACTCCTCAGATGCTCTCTCCAGTCATTAGACAGTGGCTTGTTCCCGGATTAGCATAACATCGCCTCCCTCCCAGTTGTAGTTGTCATACACATATATATACACCATGCGCTCCACACAAACAAAAGCAGCCACATGTGTTGAGCAACTTTTCCCAATCCCAAGACTAAGCAAAACTGACTTCTCACTTTCTCCTCACAGGCATGGCTTCGTAAGTTCGGCTACCTGTCTCAGGCGAGCAGACAGATGTCCACCATGCAGTCGTCTCAGATTCTGTCCAAAGCCATCAGCGACATGCAGCGCTTCTATGGCCTAGAGGTGACCGGAGTGATGGACTCTGCTACTGTCGCGTAAGCTCTATATTATTTCGTAGCGTATTCTGCAGGATGTTTGTCTCAAAGACCTGCAATGTTACTTAACATTTGTGTGCAGTGACCACAAACTGAATCCAGGGATCTTGCGGGAGGTTTTTAAGCATGTAGGAATTTATTTTTCATTTATTTGCATATTTGCATGACGTTTCTCATTTTTTATGCATTCTATGGTATAGATGGAATGATAGATGGCCACAAATTTCAGTTTGTCATTTCGAGAATTCTGGGCAACAAACCTCACCTCAACAACCGAGCATACTGAAGCAGTTTGTTTCAGAGCGCTGGCTTTTCCCCATAACACAATAATATTACCAGATTAATGTTCGTTATTCCCAGTGGCTGCTGAGACAGCGCCAGCTTTTAATATGTTTTTATTGTGATATGGTTAGATGAGAAGTTTGATACCACTCTCACGTCTGTACGCTAACTATAAAGCTACAACAGCGGTTTTGTTACCTTTGGGCAGAGCCAGGCTAGCTTTTTCCACTTGTTTCCAGTCTTTGTGCTAAGATAAGCGGCTACTGGGTGTAGCCTCATATTTACAGTACAGATATGAGAGTGGTATCAATCTTCTCATCTAATTCTCAACAAAAAAGTGAATACGTGTATTTCCCAAAATGTCAACCTATTCCTATAACATGACAAATTTACTTTTTTCCTTTGTGGTTTAGTTCTTCAGTTTCAGTTTTCTGATTTTAGTCCTGAAAAGGGCTAACATGTGGTGTTATGTACTGCATGTTGCACTGTTGGGAGTCCTGGCTGAGAAAAATCCTTTACAGCTTTGTGAGGAGTCTAGAAAAAAGATTAGAAATAATAGTTTTTTAAACAGTAGTTTAAAAAAAAATCACAAAAACTACAGCAAATAGCATGAAGGTTGAGTTGATGGCTATGAGAACGTGGTCAATATATTGCCTGGACAAGTTGCATTTTGTAGAACTGTGGAAATTCTGCAGCTACTTTTTGCAGCTAACAGTTTCTAATGTTCTGTCTGTGTGTGTGTGTGTGTGTGTGTGTGTGTGTTGTGGCGGCTGCGTAGGGCCATGCGTCGGCCTCGCTGTGGCCTCCCAGACAGAGAACCAACAGAGATGGATGGTGCGAGGAAGAAACGCTACACTCTCACTGGACAGCAGTGGGGCAAAGACCACATCACTTACAGGTTCATAACATTGTAATGTAAAAATTAGACAACACTAAAGCAGAATGTTTAACATACCAACTCTGATATGCTTTCTCTTCCGGTTCCAGTATAATGAATCAACACATCCCCTCCTCGCTGGGCGAGGAACGGACGTACGATGCTATCCGCACAGCCTTTGGCGTGTGGAGACGGGTCACCCCGCTCACCTTTGAGGAGTTACCTGTTGAAAACAACATCAATGGCAGCCGGGCAGAGCTCGCTGACATCCTATTGTTGTTTGCCTCTGGTTTCCATGGTGATATGTCATTGTTTGATGGCGAGGGGGGGTCGCTGGCCCACGCCTACTACCCTGGACCAGGAATAGGTGGGGATACACACTTTGATGCTGATGAGCCTTGGACACTGGACAACCAAAACCCAGAAGGTTAGTGGGTGAATTTTTCTTGTGGGAACTGAACCTGTGACTTTCTGGTGAAGGGATAATCTCTAATCATTAGCTGGTTATCTGTGGTCTTGTCTCTCCTGGTCAACTGAGCTGGTGCATGTCAATGACTAAGAACTACATTTCTTCACTAGCTTTGTGTGATGCCATACTAATAACAGAATCATTTATTATCTTAATTGAATTCAGATGTTTTCTTCAGCTTGGGCTGTAATGTTGTTGTGATTTACAAAATGGTGGAACAGATCATATTGCGTGTTTCCGAAATGTTCCAAGTTGTACGGCAACATCATCAGAGTATGGAGATCACATGGAGATCACAATGCTACATGATGCCTTCTTGATTCATTTAGGCAAGTTTTACATGATACTTATGTGAATGCAACTTCATGTCTGTGCTGTTTAATCCAGTAAGTATCAAGAGCTGGGGTTGTGTGATCAGTGTTTGTCTGCGTTTAGGGACTACTTTTTCAAACGTTGTTAATGAACTCTGTCTTGAGAAGTAGGCCTCTGCTTTGCTGCAGAAGATAGATGTTTTTCAGCACAACGAGCACAACACAACTCTATTATTTGTACAGTTTGCACTGCAGTTACTCAAATTAACATATATTTTTATTATAAATTACAATGTATCGTATTATGTATTATCGTAACATTCCTTCGTTGCATGTTATTTTACACAAATGTATAATGAAAGTTAAATAATTTTGACAAATATATGTACATATGTACATACTATATGTGTGTTACTGTCTGTCTTGCAGGTGTAGACCTCTTCCTGGTTGCAGTCCATGAGCTTGGTCATGCTTTGGGTCTGGAGCACTCAGATAACCCCAGTGCTATAATGGCTCCTTTCTACCAGTGGATTCACACACACAATTTCACACTACATGAGGATGACATCAAAGGAATACAGTACATATACGGTAAGGAACACATGCTGTACTGATACACCTATTTAAATCACTGTATTTATTTATGTCTTCAACAATGCAGTTATTTAAAGCCACACTACCAGCAGATTTGTGGCTTAATGGCTTGAGACCCAGTAAGTCAACTACTTACTGAGTCCTACAAAGAGACTGTGTGCACAGAAGAAAGGATGTGAAAATGCCATGATGTAAACTAAATAGGGGGACTGGAATGATTTTGGTTTTATGTTGTGTGATGCTCGCTGTTTTTGTTCGTGAAACATTTTAGTGAGCTTTATGTATTATAAACTTGAAATTTACTAACTTTGAGCAATGCTAACAAAGCAGTTTGGCTAACAAGCTAAGCTAAGCTTTGGCTAAGCTGAAAGACATGAAACTGGAAGACAGCTAACCCACCTGTTTGTAGCTCTGTAGTGAAGTAAATCAATTCTTCATGACAGTATATTAGGTCAAGGATGTAACTACCATTAAAGACACCGTTGTCTTTGTCCATTTCCCTTTTTCCACACATTCATCCATAACTCAGCTTTGTCTATAATGATTAAAATCTAAAATGTATCTACAACTTAAACCTTTTCAACCGTTCCAACAAAACAGGATTTTTATCATCTTTCGGCCTTTGCAGGGAAACAGTACAAAACAAAACAGTGAACTCCATGTTTTTGATGTTTTGGCTTCCTGCTCAGTCAAGCTTCAACATCACTGTGAGGTTGAAGTGCTGAATATCAGCTTTAATTTGAGGTTATATCCCACTCGTATCACATCTGTCGAAGGAAGACAAGAAGCCTTGTACAGAAGCTTTGTGCATGTGCGCGCATGCACACACACACGGCCAACCACACAGACTAGTGAGACTTTGTTCAAAACAGCTTATCATGCATGCCGTTATGATGTTCTCATGCTTTCCCTGCATGAATGGATGGCATTGTTGATTGACAGATGACATCTTTGTGTGTGTGTGTGTGTGTGTGTGTGTGTGTGCATGTTGTTTAGAGAAAGCGCACATGTGTGTATTAAGTGCAAGTATGTGTACATAAGTGTATGTATGTGTTTCTGCTGTGGCCCTGTTATAAGAGCTGTAATTACAGGCCAATTCACTCGTTTGTCTCTTTAACTGCAAACATAGATTCATTACAGTTTACACTGAATGACTGATTTATGATTTCTTTTGCTTTAGACAAAAACAAGGATTTTCCACAAGGTTCATGTTTTCCTTTTTTCATGCATTTCTTTACTGTCCATTGTTTTGTCCTGGTCACATCTCTCGTATCACATAACAGATAAAAAATCTGATTCAGTTTGGGACTGTTGTCTGTGGTTTTACTTTGCCCAACGAACCCCAAATCTTTCCATACCCACACAATTCTGGGCTACTGATACACCTACACTAGACGTCTGCACCAGAGTGAACTAGAGTTTTGGCAAACTAGATGTGAAAAATCTTGTAGGTTTTCTGCTATAAATACTGTAAGGTAAATGTTTTGACTGAAATTATACAATAGTTTCCTTTATTAAACAGATCTAAAGGATTGTGTTAAAGAAAAGCTCTGACTGGATGAGAAAAGTTTAAAATAGAGTGACACAGAATAAACTTTGTTGGTAGAAATAAACATTTGGGTTCCTTTGTAGAGGTTTTATGCAAGAAACTGGCAGCTTTGCAGTTTTCTGCCTCCCAGATCAGTTTTTCCTCATCAGCTACTCATCTGTTGACTTATCACTTAACTATTTCGGCGAGGGACACAGAGTCTTAACAGTAACGATTAGCAGGCTCAATTCCTGCCCAGTGCTGGAGCAGCTTACTTTGCAACTTGCTGTAAAATTTAGTATTAGTTTATTACAAAATAACTTGTGAACTAATATATAAGTAACTCTAAGTATTAAAATACTTGATATTTAAATACACCAATATTGCTATACATCTGTGGGTTCATGTGTAGCATTAAGCATTTAACAAAAAGGGAAGATTTAAAAGGACATAAAGATGTAATAAAACCAAAACTCTGCATTTATTAGTTTACTTTAAAGCTGCACTAATCAATATTTTTATATTAACAACGGATCAAATGAGTGTAATGTGAAAGGTGTCGCTTGTAGTGATGAACCCACAGAGAATTATTACCAACTCTGCAGTTGCCTTCAGCTCTACAGAGCATTTTAGCTTCTTCCAGCACATTGTTTTGGTTTTGCAGCCCATGACTTATGTTTTGGTTCACTCTCATCAACCTCTTTTTCTGCCATAGCAGGCAGCTGTTTTCGGCTAACAAGTTTTAAAAACCCACAGACAAAGTTAGCAGCTAGCTGGTGAACATAGTGGAGCCTTTAGCAGCTAAAGAGCCAGATATTGCCCTCAGGAGTTGGTGGAGACCAAAACAGAGCTATAAAGAGAGTGAATATTGGACTTCAATTCATCAGGTGGACACAAACACGACCCCCAAATGAATGCTGATGTTGCTGCATGTCTGTTGGTGGTGTGCAAAGGCAACCGTTTGCACCCATGTTCAGCAAAAACACTTTATAAGGTGATAATATGTCAGTGTTGTCTTTACAGTTTGCTATGCTGCCCCCAAGTGGCCAGAAAATAATTTCAATTAATGCAGCTTTAAGATAGTATACTGTATTTTTGTAACATCAACAGAACTGCCTGCCAGTGTACAGGGGCTTTAATTTTGAAAAGGTGGTCCCCCTCATAGACACAATTCCACTCTGGGCAGCTGCTAACAATCGTTTTTTGTCCTGTGATGGAAATAGCCAACTAATAGGTCTGTCATCTGCTAGTGAGCATTTCAAGCCTCTAATACACAGTATACTGTATACTAAGGAAGAGTCCATTATGTGCGAAAGGAAAACAAGACACAAAATCAAACACAGATTTGAGAAAGTAGTTGCATAAATTGACAAATTGCCATTAATGCCATTTGCCATTTGAATTCTGTAACAGAATTTACAGCCTGTCATCTTGCCTCTAATACTGCTTTAAGATCCTGGAAAAAAGCAGAGCCTTGGAAACAAACAAAGACTTGTTTACCTTCACTGTCTGTAGGCTATATTTCAGGTTAAAATGCTGAATTTCTCCACATGCTTATAGCTGAGTCACTGGCCAACGTCAGCCTTCATATATTCCTAGCAATATTTTTGGCTCAATGTAACTCAATATGTCGGCCCATATACAAGCCCAATGTGCAAGCCCATCAGCTGTCCGTACATATTACATAACTGGCTGTATCTGTGTGTTTTCTCCTCTTAGCAACCAGCAGGGCTGATTTTTCCAATGAGCAGCAGCACAGTCACAGTCAATCAATCGAACCTACAGCTGCTGCACAAAATGGAAAATTGCATTTTCTTTGTGTGAGGGAGAGATGGGATATTGTGAGGGAAAGGGAGGAGAGTTTAGAAGACATTATTGAGGTCTAATGCCGGCTGGAGGAATTTATATTGTTTCTGATGGAAGTAGTTTTTGCATTTTTGGTGAAAATATGAGAGGAAAAATCTTCACTGTGGAAGTTTCTCTTTCTTGTTTAAGGCCGAGCTTTCCATCTCTTCGTTCTCAGGTCCTCCTCTGATCACTGGTGCTCCACCCACTTCTCCTCCGGCCCCTGGTGACAAACCCAACGATGACTCCCCCACCTCCCCTTCTCCTCCTGAAGACGAACCCACCTCCACTTCTCCCACCGACCCCCCACACGAATCACCCGACCCGACCGACAGCAGCCACCATCCCCCAGCCCGGCCGGAGCCGAGACCCAGCCCCACCTCACCTCCTGTCCTCCCCACCGACTCCCAGCCTGAGCCAGAACCTGTCACCCCGCACATTAGAAAAGATGTCCCACCTCCTCAGCCTCCCCCTCCCCCTCGGCCCCCTCCTCCTCCCCGACCTCCCAAGCTGCCGGACAACCAGGCCCCCAATATCTGTGATGGGGACTTTGACACGGTGACCATGCTGAGGGGGGAGATGTTTGTTTTCAAGGTGAGAAGTAAAGAATTATTGATCCTATTTGTGCAGACGCAGTGTTTAACTCAAGGGTTTGCTTTAGATTGGCCAGCTGTAAACTCTGATATTCCACATGTTGTGGATCAAGGAGCATGTCACTGGTCACCTGTGTTTTTACAACCGCTGACCTACATAGGAAAGGACATTTAGAAATCTATGAACTCACATGACCCTGCTTAGAGTCAAAACAACATTCAAGTCATGCAAGGGGAAGTGAACAGTAAATCATTTTGATGAAAGATAAAAAGATTAAAGATAAACATAATTATTTTGCTTGCTTGTGCAGGGTCGCTGGTTCTGGCGTGTGAGGAGGAACCGGGTCTTGGATAACTACCCCATGCCGATATCTGTCTTCTGGATCGGCCTGCCTAGTGACATCGACGCAGCCTACGAGCGCCACGATGGCAAATTTGTCTTCTTTAAAGGTATGCCAAAGCTGTTTATTACCAATAAAGCCTGTCACTTTGCTAACAGTGCCACCACATGCTGAGCAGATGGCGCAATGTGTTACGTCAAAACCTTCCTGGAAGACTGTGTTGAGCTTTTTTATGGTTTAGCGCCTTGCTTAAGGGCACAAACGGCTTTTTTTTCGCAATGTTTCTCAGCTACCTTTCTACGAGCAAAGCTGAAGCCAACGTGGAGCTGTTTAAGAGTGTGTTTTATAAACACAAAATGTGGAGTGAAGCACAAATCTGTGCTTTGATTTGAACTGGTTAGACTGGAAGGAAACAGGGCAAACTCAACATGTTTTCCCCCACACAACGTGGTTTACGAGGATATGGTAATAATTCAACACAGCTAAAACTCTCTGGCAGACACACACACACACACACACACACACAGAAATATTTAAAACACTAGAAGTTGATGTGAAAAAGAAAATAACTCCTCTAGCCAAATGATTCACTGTTTAAACATTCTGACAATATGGCTGCAGATAGACTATTGAGAGTATTGCATTTGTGTGTCTTAGCATGTGTGTATAACAGAGTTTGTATTAGATTATTGGATAGTATATGCATCAAAACCACCTACAGAAATGTTGGCCATATGAATTCAAAATTATTTAACTAACATGGTAGACAGGACATCAGGTCAGAATGTTTAAACAGCATCTCAAAGTCAGTGTGCACTGTTCAGTAAAAGCTCCAGTGCACAATCTTAGCTATTATACTTCAGTTTAGTATGTTGCAATGCAGCAGCGCCCTGGCAGTGGAGGTGGAAAGTGGCTGAAAAGTGTGTCCAAAGGTTAGGGTTAGAGATGAAGTTGGCTCCCGCATAAGGAAATCTTGGAGTGTTTTGCCTGCCATTTCTGTCTTGCCTGTCCTTTCTACTTCTCTCCTGGAGTGAATAAACCCCATGACATATGCCATATGTTCTGCCCATCGCTTTCTCTCAGTATGCCACTGCTTTTTCCCCCCTGCTTTTCTTCTCTCCCTAATGAACTTTCTCTCATATTTCAACTCTCTCAGCCAGGTAACAAACATTACCTGTGGAGGAAGGTTGTACTGTAGGTGTTACTATCTCTTTAGAGAAATACATATCCCCTTTTGTCCCTGCAGATGATAGATATTGGGTGTTCAGGGAGGCTGACGTACTGCCAGGATACCCACAGCCCTTACATGAGTATGGACAAGGAGTTCCTGCGTACAAGATTGACACAGCAATCTGGTGGGAGCCCAACGGATACACATACTTCTTCTCTGGAGACAGGTACAGTATATCAGAGACACACACAGATACATGCAACAATTAAAAAATAATTTTCATATCTCAAAAGGGTTTTGTATACTGTATGAATCTTTACGTCTTTATATATCTCGTTGTCTGTGTGCAGATATTGGCGATACAATGAGGAGACCCGGACTACAGACCGCGACTTCCCCAAGCCAAACAGTAGATGGGGCAGAATTCCTCCCTCACCCAAAGGAGCCTTCCTCAGTGATGACGGCGGTAAATACTGACTTTAAATAAAGCAAATGCAGCGTTTATTTGGAGGAAGGGAACAGCTTCTGTTTATGAGAATCACAACCGAAAGCTTAACATACAGTGTTGAAAGCAGGAGAACAGCATGAGTAAGGAGAGGCGGAGGGAGAGAAAGAACGAAAGGTTAGAGGGGAGAAATGGGGTGTGTAAGAGGGAAAAAATTACATTTGAGACTGGTTAGGCTGGAGCAAGCAGTGCAGAGAGAAGGGTGAGGTGATGAGAGAGAGAGAGGAGGGAGGAATGAGAGCTCTGGTTTGAGGGTTGGCCCATCCTTCCTTTGGAAATTAGATTTGTGGCAGAGCTGCTCTAAATGCACTTGGTAACAGTCCGATCTCATCTCCACCCAAACTGTTCTAATGTCTCCGCAAGCCTGGTTTCCACGACAGAGCTACATTTACACCCAGATATTTACCCCAAGACGATTGTATGTAGTTCTTTTTGCACTCCATTGCCAAATCTTAGTGCATGTAAGCAACACATCTTGTTGATTTATTGCTTTCTTGTAGGTGAAGGTATGAACGAATTTTATGTATAGTCTGGTATTATACTTCAGCCCTGGCCCTGCACACGTCCATTTGGTGCAAAATATGGGAATGTTGGGGAGAGTGCAAAGGCTAAACTGGAAACATTCCTGAGTCTGCTTTTTGTTTGCACAAAAATTTAACTTAGATGTACCTTGTCAAGACAAATGGTAAAGTAAATGAGTAAATGAAATGACAAGTTGTAGAATCAGTGCAAGTCCTGTTTCAAACTTTGCCTCTTTGGATATCCATGAATTTCTTCAAACCAGGTTGATCAAAATGACTGAAGTACTGAAAGAATTAAATTAAATTAACAGAAAAGCACACAGTCTTTGCTGTGTTTTGCATTTAGCCCCAAACTATCTCTCCAAAAGCTTTAAAGGAATAGGTCAACATTTTTGAAAATACATTTTTTTCACTTTCTTGTTAGTTCGATGAGAAGATTGATACCATTCTCATGTCTGTAAGGTAAATACAAAGCTACAGCTAGGAGACAATTAGCTTAGCTTAGCATAAAGATGGCATAAACAGGAGGAAACAGCTAGCCTGCCTCTGTCCAATGGTAACAAAATCCACCTCCACCACCTCGTTACATCTCGTTTGTTTAATCTTTATAAAAACTGAAGCATTAAAACTACACATTGTGGTTTTATGGGCGGTTATGTGCCAGACCAATCATTTTTGGAGTCTCCGCTGGTTGCTTGGCAATTGCTCCCAAACAATTAGTAGTCCGACAAATAACACTTCATAAAACGGCGAATGGTCATTTTTACACTTCAGTTTTTGTACATATCAACACTTTTATCTCATTTGTTTAATCAGTGAGCTTTAGAGATGCTGGTAGGTGGATTTTTTTTAACCTGTGGACAGAGCTAGGCTAGCTGTTTCCCCCTGTTTCCAGTCTTTATGCTAAGCTAAGCTTCATATTTACTGTACAGATACGAGAGTGGTATTGATCTTCTCATCTAAGTCTCATCAAGAAAGTGAATAAGTGCATTTTCAAAAATCAATTGAAAATAGGGTTGAATACATCCAGGACAGGATCCAAAGCAAAACATAATTTTATTCACATTAGAAATCATGAAATAAAGCCTTTGTGCTAGTTCAGGCACTCAACTCCAGTCCGCTGCTACACTCAGATGGCATACCCCTCTCATTGCAACATATATCCAACGCACCCTTTCAATCGTACTGGTGTACTTAAGCCATCAGTACTCTTCTCACTCTTTTGCTGCTGAAAACTATGCTGTCGCTTCTACTGCTGCCGCTGGTCATATAGCATTTCAAAAGCCCCACCTCCACCCCAGCATCCACCTGTGGGCTCTCAGTCTGCCTTCCCCTATTGAAAATTGTCTGACAAGATCAAAGCCTAGAAATCAAATATCAACACTGTACATATTCAGTATATTCACATAATGATCCATTACACATGTGTTTGCTGACTTAATTCTCTTTTATTTGCCCTTAATGCAGCTTACACCTATTTCTACAAAGGCACCAATTACTGGAGGTTTGACAACCGCAAGACCGAAGCAGACAAAGGCTACCCACGCTCCATCCTGAAGGATTTCATGGGCTGTGTGGGAGTCCCTGACCCTAAGCCTGATACAGACACTGAGAAGGAACCAAAAGACAAACCAGTCAACCCTTCAGACCGAGGCAAAGATGAGCACAAAGAGCCGGACAGGGGCCGGGATAAAGACACAAACCAGGAGCAAGACCACACCTCTAAGCCTGACAGCACAGAGGAGGAGAAGGACAAAGAGGTGAACGTGGTCGTGACGGTGGCCGACAATGAATCAAAAGTCATGACCCTGATCATGGTGATTATTCCTCTGGTGCTCATCCTGTGCATCCTCGTCCTAATCTACGCCATCCTCAGGACTCTGCAGAAGAAAGAGACGCCGAGGGCCTTGGTGCACTGCAAACGTTCGTTGCAGGACTGGGTGTGAGGCACAGAATTAGAAGAGATAGAACAGATATTCATCATTTATCTGGTACAGTCGTTGGCGTAAAAAATTATATTCATGGCGTGGTGGAAAGAAGCTTCAACACAGTACTAAAGTCTAAGAAAGCTGAGGATGAGTCACCGTTTTGGGCCCCATTCATTGTGAGAACTTTTATTGCTCATGTGACAAAATGCAAAAGTGGTAAAGTTGGCTACAGTGTACGTTTCCCTCTACTGGCCTTGAAGTTTTTCTCCTGTGCCTCCCTTTGTGCCTTCCAAATGTCTGAAAAAGTACCTCTATTTCTTAAAAAATCACATTTATTCCATCACGACATTTAAAAAAAAAAGATGTGGCAGCCACCAGATGTGTACTGTAGAAGACACATGACACACTAGGAATGTCCGTTTCTATCAATTCTAATTGCACAGAGGGACAGATTTATTTTTAGTATAAATGCAGACAAAGTCGATAATGCACATACACTACACAGAAGCACACATACTGTACATACATACACATACACACACACACGAGTGCTTATAGCTATGAAAACAAATATACATATAAGTCTTCCATATGTTTGACTATGGTGCCTCTACCAATCTTGACATTGTCTTTGTTTAGAACAGATGATTTGCACTTTTGATTCTGTTTATTGTTGTCTTTATTTTGCTGAGGTTGCTTCACTGCAGATATGTGTGTCTGTGTGTTCGTGCAACGCAGAACTCTTATTAAAAACACAGACACACACTTGCAGAAGAAGCTCGTCCTCTGACCAGCGCAGGAATGTCAGACAGCTGTGTCTCCCACTGAGCCCATTATGTCTGCCCTCTCTCTCTCTCACACACACACACACACACACACACACACACACACGATCTAAAAAAAACCCCTAACTGCACTCATTTGTGCATGCATGTCCACATATGCAGACACACACACCAAGACATAGAGACCACTTACCCAAACAAAGGCACATAGAGTTTTTGCACACAGACAGAAGGGCTCCAGCTTTCCCCTCCTCCCACCACAGCCACGATAACTGTTCAGACTGCACCACTAAAAACACAATCCCAGCGGAGACATATTGATATACAACTGGTGCCAGGGCTGGGATGAAATACAAGAGGAGGGGGATTTAGTCACATTTAACGAGAAGAACTGAAAAGTGTGTCCATTTCAACTCGACCTGTGAAGAGTAAAACCATAGCAACAGTATCCCTCTTTCTGTATTTCCTCTTCTTTTTTCATGCTAAAGCTAAATAAAGTCGAAGCTAATTAAGTGTACATGGGAGAAGCCTGCAGGTTAGAGAGGAATGGGTCAGGGTCTGGTTTCCATTAAGCCCACATGCTGCAGATTTAGTAGTGTCAGGCATGAGGAGGGGGGAGAGTTAGAGGGAAAAATGCAAAAAGAAGGAGGTATAATAAAAATTGGTAGTGGGGAGTAAGGAGAGAGAGGAAATGAGAGAGAATGAGATGACGAGGGTAAGAAAAAAAAAACGGGGGAGGCACAGATTGAGGAGGGGAGAGGGAGGGCTCTGCCAGCATTTCCTATCCAGTTTTCTCTGGAGCTGGAGGAGGGCGGGAAAGAGGGAGGAAGGAATTTGGCAGAGGTGCAGCGCTGGCGTTGCGCCTCCTGACCTAGATTGGGACACTTAAGTCCACTCCTCCTTTTCAAGTCTTCTTGTTTTTGCTCTGTTTGTTATCATGAGCTGGAGATGACTTCTGCGATCCCTCCTCCCTTCCTCCTCTATCTTTCTCTGCACTTCTTTCTTTTCCTTTTGTTTGTCCATTCTCAGTCTGTCTTTTTCTCTCTCTTTCGTTTCATTGCTGTACCTTACCCCACTTCTGCGCTCCCAAATGTATTCATTTTCTTCTCCACTCTTCTTCCGCTCCATGTGGAAAGTTAGCTCAAGCATTTAAAAGATACTTAATGCACAGAAACATCTGCATCCACTCTCTCTGTGTAAAGCCACTATTCACATGCTACAATCATTCACCTTAGGTTTGTGCCTATATTTTATTTTGGCCTGTTTTACACGTTTCATTGTGCCTTTTTTTCTGTGAATATTGGGGGGCATTTTGTTTTACTATAAATAGCATGAGGGAAAGTTTTTAAAATGTGTTTCTTCCCTTTTTTACTCTACTTATCATTTGTAGTTTTGTAAATTTTGTTTCTGTTCAGGTTTTCTGTAAGAACAGCAGTAGATTATTACAACGATGTTGATGCATGCAGGGCATGTTCTGTAAGGCCTGTGCACTCCTGTGTAGAGTACGTTAAAGATTTCACAATAAAACTCACAGGTAAAAGCAACACAAGTCTTCTTTGCTGCAGTTTTTGGCTTCATGTTCTTGGCTTCATGTCCTGGCTGTCGCAGGCTTGTAATAAGACCATCCGATCATTTAATTTGGCCTGAATGAAATATTTGGTTGGCCTACCTGCGCGCACTCTGCCCGTGCACTCATTCCACATAAAAATGTGTTTTGGAGGAGTGGCTTTGGAGGGAGGCCTGAAGGGAGGGTTGGGATTTTTTCGGTTGGATACTTTTAAAATCTAGCTGTCTCTTGCTAGTTTCTCCAACGTTATTAACCAGCTGTGCAAATGTCCAGTTCTAGGAGTCGATTGTACCTTTGGCCACAAGAGGGAATCATTGCCTCTAAAATGTTTGAAAACTAAATCTTCATAATGTTCACCACTTTCATCACAATACACACATGACGATGATACACTAAAATATGTATGCTTCTACACAGATGCAGTGCTGGAAATTAACTAAGCACATTTACTCAACCACTGTACAATGGTACAATCTGGAGGTAATTGTACTTATTGAGTGTTTCCATTTAACGCTACTTAATGCTTAATTTGAATACTTTTTTATGCTACTTAATACAGTTAATATATTTCATAGAGAAATACTGTTACATTTATGTACACCTGGAGTTACTCGTTACTTTGCAGATTAAGACTAATAAAATATGATGCATGTTTATACCATATTAATTAATAAAGTTAATGAATACAGTATAAACTATATTAGCTGGTTGAGCTACAACAAAAGTAATCCAATAACATTATGTAATAATATAACACCCTCTAAATGGCCAAATTTGCAAAATGAGAATTTTTACTTACTTAAGTATACTTGCTGATCATTCTTCTGTAATTTTTTTATGCAGGACTTTTATTTGTAATGGAGTACTTTTACACTGTGGTATTACTTACTTTTATTTAAGTAAGATCTGATGTACAGATGTATGTGTGTGTGTGTGTGTGTGTGTGTGTGTGTGTGTGTGTCCATGCATGATTGCCTTTGTCCAATGTAAGTAAGAGAGCTCCTTCCTGTATGTCTTTGTGTCAGAGTTAATCAGGATCATCCTCCATCACAGATCATCCACTACAGCTTTACCTCTGCACCCGCTTTCTCTTTCATCTACTCTGTTTTTCTTCCTTTATTTAAATCTCTCTCTCCTTATACCATTACAGTCCATTGTTCTTTTCAATCTCTTTTACAATATATTAAATATGATCACATTTAACCAAAAATGGTGTGAAGAACTACGGCTTCCTGCAAAGTTTACCCAAAATTAGAGACCGTTGTTCAGTTTTCATATCGTCCGCTTCGCTTTCTTCCTCTCCTCTTTGCCCAAACTGCCCCCTGTCCTGTGCCTTATCCAGATGTTCAATTAGGATTGAGGCCACTATGGTGCTGCCATATTCCAGCCAAGGGTCTGTGTCATCGACCTGTTCTCCCAGCTTATCCCCTGCTGAGCTGATAATGGGATCTGCCTGCTGCCTCCTGCCTCATCAGCACCATAAATTGTTCTGTAGTCCCCATTCTCAAACACAACAACAGGCCTTACTGGATGTGGTGAGGTCGATCCACCTGTCCAACCTGGAGAATGTTTTTCTGTCTGTCAAACATTACATGTGCAATTTACTATGACTGATGCTCGTACAGGGGTTGTTGTTGTTTTTATCACCATAGATGTGTCCATCACAGCAGCTATTCTTTCATTGTTACAGTACAACCCATAACAACAAAGGTACCACGTCCTGTTTACCAGTCGGTCAGTTAATGAGGGCAGTGCTGGATCACTCTCAGGCAACATGCCATGCTTTCTCTCCTCCTTTCATCCCCCTTTCCTCTCCTCAAACCGTCTTTGACTTGATTTCTCCTCCTTCTTCTTTCTCTTTTTTTGCATACTGTTTGTCTCCCTACAATCCACCCTGCCACCCTCCTTTTTCCATGTTCACTGTTAAACAGTTGTGGAAGTATTCAGATATTTTATTGAATTACAAATATAACACCATAAGAATACTCTGTTACAAGTAAAAGTCCTGCATTCAAATTCCTGCTTAAGTATTTAAAGCAGTTTTAGCAGCAAAATGTACTGTATCAAAAGTATATTTATGTAGAAAAATGTCCCTTGTGACAGATATTATTATATATTACACTATTAGATTGTTAATACCAAAGCCACAATGCACAAGCATTGTTGTAGCTGGTTGAGGTGGAGCTAATTTTACTTTTTATACAATTTGGTAGTTCAGTCCAGTGGTTCCCAACCATGGGGCATAGGGCCACTCCAAAGGTTCACAAGATAAATGTGGGACGATAATTCCTTCTTTTTTGTGAAATACTGGATAATTTTATATCTTTGGGCCACAAACAGTTATTTAAATGAAACCATCTGAGAGGTTGACTCTTTGGTGGAACTGCTAACAACAGACATCTGAAACGTGACAAGGGGCCCCAAGGAGAGTTTTTTGTAGGGAGTCACATACCAACAAAAGGTTGGTTTAATCAATGACAATGTAAAGTCATTTATATGGTTATGATATGTTTCAGCCATGCTAGCAGTGTGGCTTTACGGATGGCAATGTCCGTCGGTCCACCACTTTGGTCCAGGCTGAAATATCTCAACAACTGTTGCATGGATTTAAATAAAATTTTGCACGGGCATTCATGTTACCCTCAGGAAAAATTGGAATAACTTTGTCAAATCCCTAACTTTTAATCTAGTGCCATCATAGGGAAAAAAAAATATATAATCTGTCCAATAGGCTAGTTTCTTTATGACCAAATACCTTAATGAAAATTAATGATCTGTGTTCAGTGCTAGCTAATTAGCTAATGTTAGCATGGTAACACACACACACTTACTTGTAATGGATTACTTTTTACATTGTGGCATTACTACCAAAGATGGTTATCTTTGCTAAAATGGTAAACATTTGATATTCCTGTTACACATTAGCATCACGTTAGCATCACCAGTGTAAACATGTTAGCATGTTGACGTTAGCATGTGCTCTTGTACAGCCTCACAGAGCTGCTAGCATGGCTGGAGACTCTTAACCTTATTTGTTTGTGAAGTCTTAATCTGAAAAGTAACTATAACTGTCAAATAAAAGTAGTTGAGTAAAAAGTAGTTTGTTTCCTGCTGAAAACTGAAATACTATTAATTAAAGTAACGTTACCTCAAAATTGTACATACAGTAATGTTACTTGTACAGTTACTTTCCACTTTTCCAGGGCCGTTTCTGATAGAGCTGTGGTCTTCATATGGCTCTAGGAACAAGACAGGGAGTAGATCATCAGATCCCTGGTCAGACCTTGAGACCGACTAATAAGCTTTACCTTCCTCTGTCTCCTCCTGACTGTTATTTAATCAAAAGGTTGACTTTATATAGCTCATCGCTGGCCAGTCAGCTGGGGATAAAACTGTAATGAGGATGGGATATGAGATAATAGGGAACAGGGATGACAAGGTGGAGTAGAGTAGAGTAGTTGACTCTAGCTGCCACATATACCAAGTGCATTGTGCATACAGTACAGAAAATGTTTTGAAAATATGCATTTTTAATTCTTCTGTGTAACTTGATTATAAACAAAGGGAAATTGAAAACAAATTATCTCCTTTTTGAGACAGTATACATTACAAAAAAGTTCCCTTCTTTGACAGTGAAACGGGGTGTAACATGTTTAATCCAAACCAAGATTCATGATCCAGATGCAAACACATAATAGCCTATCGCAAATACTTGGTTTGCATCTTGCACTATGTTGGGATGGTTGTAGTCTGTAACTGTGGTTATGTGAAGTGGGAATCACCACCTTCTGTGGTGGTGGAGTGATAACAGTTTATAGGTTACAGGGATGATGTCCTGACGATACGTTTCTGTGCCATTAATCTGCGGTGGCTCATGGTCCAGGATTGTGCCTTGACCTTCAGGTGGTGCTGCTTAATCTCGTTAGCCCCAGGCAGCCACTGTGGAAATCCCAGTAGACCTGTGCTGGCTGTGCCACACTCTGTATCTCTACACCACCGGCATGCAGAACCACCTGTAGAAACACAGGTAAGGAAGACAAGTCTTAGTTTTTCTGTACAGAGGTAAGGAAATACATAATAATTTAGGTGGTAAAATGAATACCTGAGTGCTGATGTGAGGTGGGTGTTGTGATGATCCGTGTGTTGGTAAAGAGTGAGCGGGTGAAGTTACTGCAGAAGTTTATATGAGCAGAAATGTTAATGTTGTTGTGATTAGATGTTTTTTTTATAGCTTCTGATTTGCTTTTGTCAAAGTCTGTACTGCCAGGTCTTATCTGAGGACAGAGACGCTTAAGTGCACTAATCCTTCCTAAATTACAAACTCAGTCAGTAGACAAAGAATTATATCTTTGGGGTGTCTTCCTCTGATTTATGCTCTTTTGATGACTGAGAATGATCTGGTGTGATGACGACGCAGGTCAGGAGTTGATCCAGGCCTTAAGCAGTGAGGAAAGCTGTAGATTAGTTAGGGGTCAGAGCTGCACTATTTAATCCAATGCTACAAACTTGAAATCAGGCCAGGGAAGAGGCCCCTCTGATCTCTGTTGATTGGGACAGTGTGTCAGCAATCTCACACTGGGATCACAGCGACAGCACAAACAGCTTTGTAAAGAAGCCTTGTACTGTATGTAGATTTTCTATGGACAGATTCTTCATAGATAGCCAGTCCCACAGCTAAAAATGTGATAACTCTGAGTGCTGTGAAATTTCACCCAGGCCATCATTTTTTTTTTTTTGTCCTCTATGATGGAGCTACACTGTGCCTAGAGTGCACATTTAGCTCCAACAGGCCTTCCTGACCTCTTTTTGGTCACATTATTGACACAATATCCTCTTGGCTCAGGACATTCAGTAGACCTATAACATAGACCTTACTCCCATGAAATCTATGCTTCCCCCGGAGTAGATACTGTACCTGTTAGTTGTATCAGCAAAAGGAACTTTTTGATTATGACTAAATTGTGATTATGGTCCCGGGAGATTTTGACATTTAGAAATCATTGCATTGGTCGTGACAGCTCAGACAGCCATCCTGATTGCCCTCCGACCTGTTTGATATGATCAGTTAGCGGAACATCTTGAAGGTTCAGTGCAAGTGCATTATCTCAGCAGGCTGATAAACTGTCACAGCGGATAATATGCACATTTGAGATTAAGTCAGACAAGTGGCACTCCTGCTGGCTCTGTAAACCTCTGTCTTGAATCAGTGTGCCGGACTAGTTAAAATGTCCTCTTCCTGTACATTTGTGACTGATTTCTCCCAGTCTAATTTAACCCTCTGTCAGCTGTGTGAGGAGGCTGTTGGTAAAGCAGCTTATGGTGCACTGCTGCCTGTTAACCTCTGCCCCTCTGCCTGTTAGTCTCCTCTGACTTTTGACCCCTGTGCGAGGTTTGCATGAAAGACAGGGTCCTGATTTGTATCTCCTCTCTGAGTTAATTGGTGGATTGTAAAGGCAAGTCTACATTGCAAACTAACTTCAGTTATACAAGTTCCCGACTTTACCTGACTAATGTTTTAATTAACGAATCTAGAATCAAGGATTTTCTAATTCATATTCCAGGCACGGTATGCCGCTGTAAATGTGTCTGATGAGAAACTAAAGACAGTTTCACAAATATGTGAAATAAATAGTCAAGACCATAGAGAGAAATTTGAGGTTGGGCCAAAATGTTGCCTGAGATAAAAGCAAAAACGAAGCAGGTGAGTGTCCTTCATCAGACCTCATTAGCTCCAGTTAAGGGCTCTCTGTCTGACACATGAAGTGGCTGCTTTAATGGAGACACGAGGAAAGAGTTAGTAGGAATTATCATCATTATCATCATCATTATCAACAATGTTTGATGAAGGGCTTTTGAGAGGCTGACTGTGTGTGTGTGTGTGTGTGTTTGTGCGTGTGTGTGTGTTTAACAGGATGTTTAACTGGGTGGTGAAAGTGGTCCCCCAACTCCCTGAAGCTCCCGGGACCGATGAAGCTGCTAAGACCCCTGCTGCTGTACGACAACACACACACACACACACACACATCAGCACACATACAATGTAATTATTTTGTCTCACTCTTTTCTCTCTCTGTCTCTGACCTTACAGGACCACCCCAAAAATAAAGGTGAGGATTATTTTCAACTTGTTTTATACCATTTGTACTGCACCTTTAGATATGTATGTACACATAGATGTGTTTACATGAGTTGTGTGCTTATGTGTAAGAATGCATCTAAAACATGAGTATTTTTTGCTTTTAACTTATCCCACAGTGAAGAGTTCTCCACTGAAAAACACAGACGACGTTTCAGAGGAAAGGTAAACCTCTCTGTCCACTTGTTTCTCTGTGTGACTTAATGTGTGTGTATGTGTGTAGACATACCAACATCTTACAGTCTTTCTTCCCCTCCTCTACAGCCAGGCCCAGGCTGGAGTTTTAGGCTGGCTGTCTAATGGGTTCGTCAGCACCCTGCCTCAACCTGCTGGCTCCCCTCGACTCAGCAGGGCCAACTCTGACGCCAAAGTAAGTGTATGCATGTTTGAGTGGACATGTAGCCTGCTCAGGTCGACATCGGGTCTTCTACATATTATCCTATGAGAAATTAATCTATGTATGCTAGTGAAGGATCAGACTAATAATGGCCAATATTTGGCTTTTATTAAATGCCAGATGTCAGCTACTCATATCCCACTTCAAAGTGAAACTTCAAGAGGAACTTTGAGTACGAACTTGGAGGCCTGGAGAGGACTATTGCTCATTTAATTGTTGTCTGTCTTGATGAAGTCAAAGCACTAGGACATCTTAGACGAAGGTGATCACATTTTGATAAAACTATGGTACACAGACTCACCTCATGTGGGATACAGCAACATTTATTCACTTGTCTGCACATGATTTATGATTGAACTGTTACAGCACTCAAGTTTTCACAAAACACAGAACTCTCATTTCCCTATTTTGGCATTTGCCCTCTTATTTATTATTTTAATTTAATAGGTGTGCTGGGTCATAACGCCTGGGTCATCATACCGTACGAATGGAATAAAGTCTCAGGAGAAGCCATTTTATCAAAGGAACTATTACAGTAGAAGTAGTAGTATTAGTATAATTGTGGATAATGGGCACAAAGACAAAATAGGAGGAAGGGAGATTTGCAGTTGACTTCTTTGGACTCTAAATTTTTCTCATTCTCAATTCTTTTTTTCTTTCTTTGCCATCCAACAGTCAGGAGAGGACGGAGAAAGGTACAGTCTGTTTAGATAAGAGTGAATATTTAATGCTAAATGCATTCTTCAAAGGTAAATCAATTTTGTTTTACTCCCAGGTCTGGAGTCATAGGCTGGGTCACTCAGGGTCTGACCAAGGTGTTGCCTCAGCCCGATGAGAAGTACAAAGAGACTAACGACGACAACGAAGAACACACTGAGGTGAGACACGAGGACATCATTATGTCTGTTTAGCCAGTAAATTAAAACTTTTAGTGATAAAGATTACTCTAACACCAAAACAACACCTTAACTACATCAGTAAACTAAAACTTATTTGGCATATAAATAATCCTATTATATCTAATCGGGGAACACCAACATAATCAAATGCATGGTCTTCAATAAGCCATAGGTAATAGTCTAGTACAGTACTTTTCTCTCCAGAAACCAATACTCCAACATAATAGGAACAACGTGTTTTATTTTATTTAGTTATTACTTATGTATATATGAGCAAATGGATAAATCAAGTAGTTCAGCCAAGTAACAACAAGAGAATCTACGTGTTTGAACTGTGTGACACTTGACTCGAGCAACTTAATACTGTCTACTTAATAATCATGTGTAAGGATTAGGTTTATAAAAGGAATCTACAGGGGCTTTAGCCAGATTAAAGCCCTCCATTATTCATGTGACAACCCTCTTACCTGGAGGCCTCGGGGCGGCAGTGATTAACAGCCCCACTTGTGGCACTCCTTGGCCGAATTTTTAGTCCACATGCTGTACTGTGGGTACGGACATAAAAGGGGCCCATGTATGATATGAAGTTTATTGCTCCAATGAGCTCCATCCGTAGCCCACGCTGAACCCAGTAGTGGCTTGCATGAGGAGACACACATGTGGCCTATACTGTGTGGAGTTGATGGACAAATAAATAACAGACCTTCATTAACCTCTGTGGGACTCGTACTGACACAATGGATGTAAAGTAGAGGAGATCATTTCTTATTTATTCATAATAATACAATAATAATTCCCTAATGTGCTACAAGAATAATGCAAGACATGTAAGAAAATCTTATAACCATACTCTGATGGCTTGACTTTAAATGCATTCTGTTTTGTCCTAGGTCTATGAAGTAGCAACAATGCCAGGTATGCTTCCTGATCATTTGTCTATGTGTATCACCTTTTTACAAAAAATTATGTTTGAATTAGTGATTAAGTATCAGTAATTTACCATCCGGACTGTCTCTCTGCTATCTGATTGGTCTGTCCAGATTTTGATCCCCTTCCACACATCCCGGTGGTGGAGATAGTGTCAGATGATGAAGTGTCGGAGATAGACAGTCTGACCTCTCAATTCCCACCCAAGTGAGTATAAACCACCCATTACTACACATTCACAGTGATTAAAGCTCAACCTTGACAGACCGACACACACCTAACAGCACCTGACATTTGATGGATTCCTTTGTCTCAGGAGTCCAAAGTACAGTAGTTAGGATCAGCTGGACTTTGCTGGACAATATGAATCAAAGACACACACACACACATCAGCACAGATAGTTAACTACCTGAACTATAAACATGTGAGAGGCTGACCTTTCTCTTTTTCTGCTGCAGGGTCGTGAACTGGATAAAGCAGATGGTCCCTCAGCCAGTTATACTGCCCCCTGGTGCCGTACCCATAGAACCATCAACCAAGTCCTCCCGCTCCTCTCTGGACAAAAGTACACACACACACACCAGATTTAGTAGCAGACCCCTGTCGAGATTGATGTAATTTGACTTTATTGGATGGATACTTGTTTTGTACAGTATTTTGCGCACTGAACTTCATGTCCTTCTCATCTCTCCAGTTTTGTCGCCACCACCTGAATCTCTCAGTGGAATCTCACTGGATACTGACAGCAAGGCCTCGGGGTACATTTTGATCCCTCATTGTCCTTTTTAATGAGAGCGAGACACTCTCTTTCTACAAGACAAGATAAAAGATAAAATCAGACTTTAATGATCTCCATGGGGGAAAAAAACAGGAATTTGGACTATTGTGACTAATTGTGTGATAAAAGTGGTGTTTTTTTAGGCTAATGAAGGTTGGCGTCTTTGCATAGAAGGCCCAGAACACACCTTTTTCACAGCAGACATCTTGACATGTCATAGTAGGAAAAGCACAGGTATTACTAATAACATTAACGCTGGCTCTATTCTATTCACAGTGTGTCACAGTGAGCCAGCATGCACAATACCAGGACCCTCAAACTGATCATTCATTTTATTATTTACACCTGTGCTTTTCCTACTGTGAAAAAATGTCTGCCATGAAAAAGGCCTATTTTTTATGTCTGCTACTGCTACCATTTAAGGTTTTTTGATTGCCTCCCCCTTGCTCATTGGACAAAGCATCAAAACAGGCTGCAACATAATATGACTACCACTATTACTAATATCAGGACAGAGGTGGATTCAGTTCAGTAATGTCAGAAGTCGTATGCACAGCTTGGCCAGCTGGAGCACATGATGCTTCCGATGTAAGGGTCTTAATTGGCTTGATTTGTCATCAAACTATCCATCTAACTGCAGTACATGGACAGCTAAGATGTCTACACCGACAGATTTTGCTGATGTTCTCCTTGAAATTACCTTATAATACTACCTATAACTGGAAAGACTGGGATGTTGCAAAACAGTAAATGTATAACTTATGTCTAAAGTGTGTAACAGCTTAAGTTATTTAGTTTGTGTCTTGACAGCGTGGTTGGCTGGTTCGTGTCAGGACTGGGCCTGAAGATGCCTCAGCCTGCCATTCCACCCAAAGATGAAGCTGAGGTAACTTTTGGGAATACTTAGGTGCTTCTTTCTTCCTTCTCCTCTTCTTGTCTTTCAACCTGTCAACCTTTCCTTTACCATCCATCTTTTCTGGTATGTATTGTCACTAAAATTTTTCCAGAACTCTATTGATAGCAGTTCAGTTTATACAACTGTTGTTTAATTTTTTGTGTGTGTGTACTTTTTTTTTGCTCTCAGGGTGCAGCTGAAGTTCTACAGAAAGGTGAGTTTAGGTTTTATTCACTTAATTATACTTTCCTGTCATCATAGAAAACCCTCTGCTTGCTATTTTCTTGCCAGTACCACTGTGTGAGTGCCACAATTCACAGTTCAATCAAGTGGATCTATATCACATATTATTTCACAAGTTTCCCCATGTTAAGTCACTGGAGAGTAATGCCTACAACTAGCAGAAAACATCTCTTTGATAGCATGGGGTCGTTTCTCCTTTTGAGTAACTCCCATGAATCTGTGTAACATTTGTATAGTATTGTATATATGTTTTCTGTTGAAGCACCATCTTGTTTTTCCCCCCATAGTCTTTGAAGAGGTGTTTTGGTCGGACGGTCGGAGCCTAACTCAGTCCCTCTTCTCCTTCTGTTTCAGGGGGGAAGGCGCTGCGAGCCCCTTAAACAGCAGGAGGAGACGACTGGGGGACGCTCTGATTCCCACACACAGACAGACAGACAGATACCGATAGACATATTGTACTGTTGGCAGAACTACAGGTGCTGTACAGCGTGCAGCTCAGTACTAGGCAGCTGTAAAATACTACAAGAATATAGAGATATATTCAACTCACCTTACTGTACTCAGTACAGTTTCATATGAATGTATTACAACTTAAAATGTGTGCACTGATATATAACTAAAACCTGTACTGAATATTTTATAGCTAATTAGATGTGTTTTGTCTTCAGTCTTTGTGATTTGAATTTGCACATTTTCTGTTTGACACAGAAACATTAAGTAATTGCCATTTATTTGAAATTCCTGTAGGTTTCATGCACAAAAGACTGCAGACAGGATATATTTTTCTGTTACTTTATTGTGCTGTCACCTATGGCAATTTACTACACTATAAATTCATGTTGCCATTTCCATATCCAGAAAGCAATAGGAGATAAAAAATAAGATGTAATGGTCATTAATTTGAACACAAATGTGTTTCTGTTCAGAAGAATTTCAGCAAAAAATGTCAAATCTTCCTTTACCAATTCACAGAAATATGGAAATAATAATTAAATGGCAGCTATGTTCATTCATATTGTATTGTTCATGGACAAAGTGTTTTTATTTGAATTTTTCATGTCCTACTTCTAAGAATCTGTTAATTATTGTGCACAAAGAGAGTTCAGATTGGGTCATGTTACAGTTCATGTAAGCTTCTCCACAGGTTTAGTTGACGGTGCACAACACAAATATAAGAGCACTGCATGCAGTGTATGGCCTATTATGATCCACTTGATCTATTTCTATGGCCTTGAAATGTGAAATGTGGCCTGGGAATGTGGTATGGTGTTGTTTCAGAGGGTTTGACCTGATTTGAAAGAGCCACTTGCTTACATTGAAAACATGTTGACTGTCATGCAGACAAGGTGTTGGAACACATTTATATAATTACATACTGTAATGTAAGGATACTGCAGGAATAATAAAGAGTCAGTGGGAAATTATTCATGTGGTGGTCTTATCAATAACCTGCCCTGTAGATATAAAGAACAACTTAAGTTTGACAGCATCCATCCCACCTGGAACATCTTCCATTACCTCCATGCATCGTCTACACATAAAGATTAAATTAAATATGCAAAGCTTTAACGGATGATTTTCATCTCTCAAAAACCTCCAACATGAAACAAACCCCCCAAAAAGTGATAGAGTATGTAGAATCTTGAGTCACAGCTGTATACCTGTATTATAAGCAGTCCTACCTGAAACCCTGTATAGTATGTACAGTAGATTTATTAATTCCATCATTAGATCAAATCCAGCTTGTAATGTCTGTCCATACAAAATATCTTTCATATATCCAAACCCAGAACCAACATGTCCAATGTCAACCACATCTCTTGCTTCTTACACACAAATCGACCCGTGTCACTCTCTCGTAGCTTCATCCAAACTCAAACCTGACATGGTACTAGAAGACGTAGAGTCAGACAACGAGGGCCAGCAGAAACATGAAGATCAGTCCAAAGCTGCAGCACCATCCACATCACTGACTCCACCATCACCGACAGCACACCAACAGCAGGAAGTGACACAGCAGACGCAGTCCAATTCACTGCAGTCTCAGAAGTGTGATGACCACAACCCAGAACCAGAACCGTCTGAGAGTTTGACAAAAATATCTCAAGAAGATGCTGAGACCCAGACGGGCCGCTGGACGCCGTTCATTGAAAGCATCAAGAAGGAGGCAGAAGATGTAGCTTTGGCTACCATGGAGGAACGGTGAGAGAGGTGGAGAACAACAGGGTGGAGGTGGTCAGAGTTGCAGTCCTTAGGCATTTTAAGACACTGCCACTGGATGTAAATGCCCCCTATCATATCAAATAATAATTAAAATAATTGCAAGTTAGTTAAGAGTCCTAAGTCCTAAAGAGTAGTCACACTGGACCCTGATAAGCCAATAATACCAGACGTTCCAGTTAAGTCAACAGGCTGGATGCTTTTCAAGCTGGATGCTTGAGTTGATTGGCTGGAGCAGTAGCTATACAGCGGTACACAGTGGTCGAAACATAGTGATAAGGCTAAATTAACCTGGTTTGGTGTTGGGCCAGAGGGTTTTGTTGTGGGATCTAATGTCTATATCAAAAAGGAAATAGATTCTTGTCACATCCAAAATTTAAATAACCACATTACTAACATTTACTGCACAGCATAATCATATCATGTTTCCTGTCTCTCTTTAGTCTGCTGCAGGAGCGTGTGGAGATGACACGTATGGCCGAAGAGGTGGCCAGGCAGACAGCTGAGATGGCCATTAGACAGATGGCCAGTGAGGGACAGTCCATCAAACTCTCACTGGGCAGTCAAGATCTGCTGGAGGAGCCTGAAGCAGAGTAAGACCTTGTGCTCAATTAGAGATAAAGTGTGTTTATTTGTATTTTGGCTATGGGAGCATCCTTGTGAAGTGATGTGACACTGCATGTTCACTATGACCAGGCTGCCAGTGCCACAAGAAGAGGAGAGCGAAGTGGATCACAGTAAAGTCGCAGAGTAAGATTGCAAACATGGAGGCTTCTCCATTCTTAACTTCCTTGAAATCCTTTGTAGGACCCTCAACCCACTTAGTCTTTCACCTAGAATTAGCACCATACTGCTCTTGTGCTGTGCCTTTCAGATACCTAAAAGTGTTTATATTGATTTTTTTTGGTAAACAGAGTTCTAAAAGTACAAACTATCCTGACGACTTTATTTCAGGATGAAATGTCCACATCTTGTCAGTCTCCAGCAGCTTGTTGAACTGATGTTGAAACTATAGCAAGAGACTCAGTGGTGGAAGAAGTTTTCAGATCATTTAATTAAGTAAAAGTATCACAATGTAAAATATACTTCATAACAAGTAAAAAGCCTGCATTCCATTTTTTTATGATTATGTAGCAATGCCATTTCAGAGCATTATGTTATTATTATTATTATTATTCTATTATTACTTGTGCCTCAACACATGAGTAGTATTTTAATGTTGCAACAGGTGGAGGTGGAGCTGATTTATATGACTTTTACTGTGGGTAGTTTAATCAGTAACAATGCCTCATCTGTAATAAACTGATCATAGGTGTTCTATATTAAATCTGAATATACACAGTACCTCTAACCATTAGATAAATGCAGTGGAGTAAAAAGTGCAATATTTCCCTCTGAAATGTAGTGAAGTAGAAGTATAAAGTAGCATGAAATGAAAAAACGTACAAGTACCTGAAATTGTACCTAAATACAGTACTTAAGTAAATTTACATGGGTACTTTCCACCACTGAAGAGACCTCAGAAACCCAGTATCCCCACTTTCACTGCCAGTCGTTTGAATTCAGTTTCCAGTCTCAGGCTGATCCAGCACAGTCATTCGGCTGTCAGGTCCCAAATCCCGTGGGTTCTCGTTATGTGATCTTTGCCGCGCGCTGCCTCAGCATCACACTACAGTGCCATAGCAATCACAGCTTCCCTTGGCAACAGCCGATCGCCTACCCCCTTAACGGTTCCCCCGGTAACAGTGTGCACCTGCTGCTGCTGCTGTTTCACGAAAAAATGATAGACGGAGGTGTAATGGAATATTTTCCCTGTTGTTTTTCTAAAATTTCTAAAATCTCCTGATATGGTTTATACGACCCCACAGCCGAGCTAGTGTTACTTGTCGTGTCTCGATGCTCGTGGACATTTTCTGTCGGGACTATTAACGATTAACGCACGTGAATATTGACAGAGCAAGTAAGTATCTTGTGATAACACCGTGGTTAGGTAATGGACTAATATATGTTATGAAATGGATAACTTTGACATATTATTTAACCCTAAATTTATTTCTATTCTGGTGTAAACAGATAATTAGCATTATATAAGCTTGCATGTTACAGGTGGTCACCAAGTTAGTCGTTTTATGCTAACAGAGCGAAAACACCAACTACTATGTTAATGCTAGCTAACGTTGAGTAAAGTTCATGCTTCCACATTTTCTAGTATCAAGTGAGAAGTGTGACGGTCTAGATAAATGTAACCTGTGTTTTGTGTTTCAATGTCATCATGCCATTGTTCAGTTAAGAATAGATGAGGAAAGAACAAAATATCATTAAAAATCAGTCACATTTTTCATTCTATAAGCTTCATAAGTGCAGACTATAATGTGTCATTGTGTGCCTATATTGGGATATGGAGTCAACACATCACATGCTATCTAAATGTGTTGAAACATAAATGTGACTGCATACAGCAGATAGGCCTATATAGTGCTAAAAACCAAGGAAAATCTTCCCTATGATAAAATATAAAATGTTATTTCTGTAATGTGCAGCCACCAGAGGTCTTAAAGCCTAGCTTTACATTATTACCTGTATCATAATTTTTTGCTGTATGCTTAAAAGTGAGTCACATCCGATTTCTATGTTTACACCCACTGCGTTTCTAACCTGTACAAATACATCCAAATCACAATTTTCAGAGGGTGCAATCAATGTTTGATGATCCTACGCAAATAGACACTTATTAGTCAAGTCTTAGTACTTAGAGTACCAGAGTAGAAGAGTACAATGTAAATTCTGTATTAGGGAAGGTAGGCCTTGTACATGAATTTTCCAACTATTTTGTGCCATCCTGTCCTGCAGAGAGGAACAGAGCCTTTCTGAGGAGAAGGAGGAGACTGAGGAACCTACCATTAAGGAACCAGGTAGAGATCGAGACAGAATCCAGAGTCACAAAATCATAGATAGCATAGCACACTATAGTCCAAGTACAAGCTCTCTATAATATTATTATTCGTTATATTATATTAATATAATATAATGAATATTATATGATATATTATTCATTATATGATATATAATATTATTTATTAATTAAATGTATATTTCTATAATATCTGCATCATCAACATCAGGCAGATGTTTATAACTGTTGGGTATACTAATATTTAAATCTCATGAAATCTATCATTTAAAAAAATCTAGAGCCAACGGAGGAAGCAGAGCCACAGCAGACCTCCCCCTCTCCACCTCCAAGTCCTGAACCAGTTAAGACCTCTGAGCCAGAGCCGGAGCCAGAGCCGGAGCCGGAGCCGGAGCCTGAACCAGAACTAGAACCAGAATCAGAGACCAAGACCCAGGAAGCTGATTCAGAAGCTGAGCCTGTAACCAAGCAGCCGCAGAAAGCAGAGAAAGACAGTGAAAGCACCAATGCTGACAAAGCTGGTGAAAAAGTAATGTCCACAGGTTGAACATGCACAGTGATTAATGTTTAACCTGATAACCCATGTGACTGTAATACACATGACTCAGTTTAACTTCCTGCATTGCCTGACCTTATTTAGGAATATCATTGTCGTATATAAATTTGTTTCTTTAAGTCTTTCAGTCTTTCTTTAAGTCTTGTTTCCTTTTCTTCCCTGTCCTGTCCTGTCATGCCGTATGTTAAAAACAAGCTTGAAACAAACGAACTCAAAACATAATTTTCTGACATTAGAGATAAGTGCTAGTCAGAAATCTACAACCTATATTTACAACCTTTCTGGTAAAGAATTCCTTTCCTCCTTCAATCATTTTACTGTTCAAATTTCTCTTTTACTTACATAATATCTAATTCTTATCACATAATTTACACATAGGATCCTCATATCTTTAGCCCATGCAGGACTGAAAGGAGAAATACATGAATTTAATTATTTAGCCTCAGGCTCATTAAACTGTTAATATTGTTGTGGGGGGACCTACTATACATAGATGTGTGATTCCTTTTGAGAAATGTTTTTTTATTTTATTTTTTTACCAATCCACATATGTCAAATCCGATCCCAACTGATGCTCACCTGTCATTCATTCATATGCTTTGTGTTTTTTGTAGGAGGAGGAAGCTACTGGGGACGGCTGTGGTGGTATGTACTAGTCTATTTTGTTATGTTTGTTTTTTTTCTTCAAGGAAATCTTCCTCATTACAGATTCTGTATGTGACTGTGGTTAGAGCTGTTACTGCTCTAATTAGTAGTTTAATTCTTGTGTTGAACTCACAAGCTGCTTAACTGACTGTTTTACAGTGGTGTGAAAAAGTGTTTGCTCCCTTTCTGATTTCTTATTTTTTTTGCATGTTTGTCACACTTAAATGTTTCAGATCATCAAACTAATTTAAATATTAGTCAAAGATAACACAAGTAAACACAAAATTCAGTTTTTAAATGAAGGTTATTATTAAGGGAAAACAAAATCCAAACCTACATGCCCTGTGTGAAATAGTGATTGCCTCCTAAACCTAATAACTGGTTGGGCCACCCTTAGCAGCAACAACTGCAATCAAGCGTTTGCGATAACTTGCAATGAGTCTTTTACAGCACTGTGGAGGAATTTTGGCCCACTCATCTTTGCAGAATTGTTGTAATCCAGCCACATTGGAGGGTTTTCAAGCATGAACTGCCTTTTTAAGGTCATGCCACAGCATCTCAATAGGATTCAGGTCAGGACTTTGACTAGGCCACTCCAAAGTCTTCATTTTGTTCTTCTTCAGCCATTCAGAGGTGGACTTGCTGGTGTGTTTTGGATCATTGTCCTGCTGCAGAATCCAAGTTCGCTTCAGCTTGAGGTCACGAACAGATGGCCGGACATTCTCCTTCAGGAGTTCTTGGTAGACAGCAGAATTCATGGTTCCATTTATCACAGCAAGTCTTCCAGGTCCTGAAGCAGCAAAACAGCCGCAGACCATCACACTACCACCACCATATTTTACTGTTGGTATGATGTTCTTTTTCTGAAATGCGGTGTTACTTTTACGCCAGATGTAATGGGACATACACCTTCCAAAAATTTCAACTTTTGTCTTGTCAGTCCACAGAGTATTTTCACAAAAGTATTGGGGATCATCAAGATGTTTTCTGGCAAAAATGAGACAAGCCTTAATGTTCTTTTTGCTCAGCAGTGGTTTTCGTCTTGGAACTCAGCCATGCAGGCTATTTTTGCCCAGTCTCTTTCTTATGGTGGAGTCATGAACATTGATCTTAACTGAGGCCTGCAGTTCTTTGGATGTTGTTGTGGGGTCTTTTGTGACCTCTTGGATGAGTAGTCGCTGCGCTCTTGGGGTAATTTTGGTCGGCCAGCCACTCCTGGGAAGGCCATTTGTGGATAATGGCTCTCACTGTGGTTCGCTGGAGTCCCAAAGCTTTAGAAATGGCTTTATAACTTTTTCCAGACTGATAGATCTCAATTACTTTCTTTCTCATTTGTTACTGAATTTCTTTGGATCTCGGCATGATATCTAGCTTTTGAAGATCTTTTGGTCTACTTCACTTTGTCAGGCGGGTCCTATTTAAGTGATTTCTTGATTGAGAACAGGTGTGGCAGTAATCAGGCCTGGGTGTGGCTAAAGAAATTGAACTCAGGTGTGATAAACCACAGTTATGTTTTAACAGGTGGGGCAATCACTTTTTCACACAGGGCCATGTAGGTTTGGATTTTCTTTTCCCTTAATAATAACAACCTTCATTTAAAAACTGCATTTTGTGTTTACTTGTGTTATCTTTAACTAATATTTAAATTTGTTTGATGATCTGAAACATTGACAAAAATGCAAAAAAAAAAAAAGAAATCAGGAAGGGGGCAAACACTTTTTCACACCACTGTACATGCTTGTCTACATCCAGACAACTATGACCATGTTTGATTTCATTACTGTACCTCTGTGTTACCTCACTGTTACTGTACATGTCGCCTGGTGACTGTAGGCCATAATCATTATTGTCTTGAAGAAGTCTGACATTGTTATTCAGACTGACTACATTGCTATTTGACTGTCTACTGAACCCATCTCCCACCTGGCTTATATTCTGCCTGACTGTATATCTGCCGATCCACCTGTCTCCTCTATAGCTCCAGTCAGCTGTGATGCATTAAAGAGCTGCCTGATGCGCATTCCTCACACCTCCGAGTGCCTCGGCAACATCAACGCGTTCTTCAAAGAGAACGGCATCTCCCCTCCCAAAATACCCTCCATGCCTAAGCTACCTACCCAGCTCTCTGACGTTACCAAGTACTTACCCTCCCTACCCCCTGAATTGCGCCAAGAGTTCTCCCAGATCCGACTCACGCAGGTCCCCCGAAATATCGTCCAGACTCTGACTGAGCTTTTGCCCAAAAGCTCAGAGGGTTCAGTCGGCCCCAGTCTGTCCAGTCTTTCCCAGAGCTTTTCAAACATCCCACAGAAGCTCTCCCAGTTTCCCAGCCAAACGCAGCAGTACTTCCTCAATGTCCGGAACCGCCTCAACAGCCTTATGCCTCAAGATGCCTAAGAAACAACAACAACAGCAAAAACAGAAGCAAGACAAGAATCAGCAAGAAGTTGAACTGAACTGGCTCGTCCGACACTCCCCTCTCCCTCCTCACCCTCCTCAGCTCCGGTCCCGCTCCCCATCTCCATCCTCCCCCAACAGTAGCGCCCTCGAATTGCCCAATGTGCCATCCTACCCACGCCTGCCGCCAATTGTCAGCCCCCCATCGAAGCAGATCCACTCACCGTCCCACCAGCTGTCAGGTCTCTCTAACCCAGCGTTCTTCATTGAAGATGACTCAGACATTTCAGCAATAAGACCCGCAGGTGAATCTGCAGCAGTTGAAAGTTAACTGTGTTCCATCATGTGATTCCTTCTAGATACCTGAACCCAGTCATAATAAGTAAACTGTTGTCTCATAATATGTGGCATTAGGATAGGGATTAGGAACAGCTGAGTGCTACTAAACTTTATTTAAAAATAACAAAGAAAGTTAATTTGTTTGCTAGGGCTTTGAAGACAGACAGGTAAAAAAAGAGGTGTACATGCACATCCTCAAGCTATTCCATTACTTTGTCAAGGAAAATTCAGGAACTTTTTTAAAAGAGAAAGGTTTAAAATGTATATATACATATGTATGGCTGCCCTTCATTTCCATATAGCTTTAATAAAGTCTGTAACAAACTGTAAACAATGTACACGAGGAGGCAGCATACTGACACTTCTTGTATTTTATGAAGAAGACAGAAGTGAGCTAGCGCACCCTGAGCCAGATTAGACAGACCGAAAGATTTGCCAGATGAGTAAACTAGTCCTCTCAGCTATCAGGCCACTCATATACATGGCCTAGTTCACAGGTTGCTACTCTTGCATTAGCCCAATGTAGGTCCTGGTAAATCTGCTTCCCTCTCACACTGTCCTGCCCTGCCTCTGCTTTTAATTCTGCTTTGCCCCTTGCAGTGCTGTACTGCAGTCCCAATGCTAACACATTCACATTATTTGTGATGCTCTTCGTTAATCTACAAACATTTTGTGCCTTTCAACCTTCAGAGAGCTCTAGCCTCAGCCTTCGTCCAGCTGTCAATGTAGAGGATGTCGACTCAGACCACGAGACAGGAGGAGCAGGAGGGGGAGAAGGAGTGGGGGAAGAAGGGAGCAATATTCCCCAAGTCCTCACCCCCCAGGACCCCAAACTTACAACCCTCACTGTCCCTGTGACGCCTTCTGGAGGTCGTCAAAGGTGAGAAATACCACCACTAGTTTATGTAATCTATTAGGACAGCAACTAATTTTAACTTACAAAATATGACATATATTCACATCTAGGTTTATGCTGTGTAATAAGAAAAAAACAGTGGTGGATAATTGATGTCATATTGTAAAAGGTTTTGAGAGGGTATTAAATATTTCAGTTTATCTGCGTGTATATTACAATATATATATTTTTTTATCTTTTTCTCTCCCCTCATGCTTTTCATCCACAGTAAAGCAGATAAAGAGTAAGGAAACTGCATGGATTGTTTGAGTTGTAGTGCTTTTAATTGTCTTTCAACAGTAATTATTCTTTTTCTCCAGTGAAACAACGCATATGCATAGCTTATATGCATTCATGGCAAATGATTTCACAAGAGAGAAACGCAAAGTAACATCAGTAGGATATGTTATTTGGGCTACGTCAAGGTGCAAGCTTCTCTGTTGGCAAGTGGAGAGTTTTCATCCAAAATGAGATCAAATTATTTATTGGTAGCTGGCAAAACACAGAATTCAAAAGATTCTAGATTACAAAACATTTGCTTATAAAATGCAAATAATTTCAGTGATAGAATTATGTTTTATCATCATTAATGGTTTTAATGAATCATTAAATGTATCATTTTGGAGTGAAGCTCTTCACATTTTCCCCTCCGTTTTGTGCTGTTTTGATGGATCTGCTGCCCTCTACTGTCTGCTGTATGGTCACAGTTGGTAGAAGCATCATGCTGGTCTGTCTGTATGTCAGTGTCCTGCAGAAACCACGTGTGTTGCTCAGGAAAATTGATTGAAATGTCTTTTCAATTTGGTCCCAAGGTTATGAAATCTTTTCTGCACATGAAAGACAATAAGAGCTGCCAAAATGACACAAACAAGCAAACCAGCACATAGTGTTTATGCAGAACACAGTTTGTTATGTAAATCATTGTGGAGCTGAAATTGTTTAGAAAGTCGAGATAAATTTATTTATATAGCCCAATATCATAAATCACAAATTTGCCTCAAGGAGGATTTACAATCTGTATAGCACACGACACCCTCTGCCCTTAGACCCTCGATTCGGATGAGGAAACGCTCCCCCTCCACCTTTTTAACAAGGAAAAAAATGGAAGAATCCTCAGGAAGAGCAATAGAGGAGGGATCCCTCTCTCTGGACAGACAGACAAGCAATAAATGTCGCGTGTGCAGAATAGACCAACATAAAATCACAGTATGGACAATCAGGATGACAAAATTGCAGATAGACGTTGAGTGTTTCTTGCTTTGTGTTCTGTGTTGGTCATGTTCTGTTGTTAAGTGTGATGGTACTGTTCCCTTTTGCATGGCTTTGACAGATTGTTGTGCTTTTGGCTACTGTATGGACATTGTCATAACGTAACAAAAGTCAATAAACAGATGCATCACAATCTTGGCACTTGCATCATCACTGTGTCACCTACCTGTAGAGTACTGTGGGTGATTATCTTCACTTGTTATCTGTTTCTTGGATTAATATCATGCTTTCCCTGGCACACACACCACACACAAACCCGCTCTCTCCCCGTCCCTCTCTATTAAACACACACAATCACTTCAAACCCTGCTCTGACCATCCATGACAGTAGTGGAAGGAATCGTAGGACTATCTGGACAAAGATGTAAGATATCCAACCCTTATTAAATACTGTATTGACTCATCTACTGTTCATCTATCTCAATATTTTATCCATCAGCATTCATTAATTCATGCATTTTCCCATTTGAATTGACCAATCTGCTCATTCTCTCATCGTCATTAATTTGCATTCCAGTACAGAGTGAGCATGAAAGCAGCTAGCAGCATGTAGTCATTTTCCTTGGACAAGATTTGTCATTTTTTAGGCAGAACTCAGCCTATGTCTTTTTAACGTTCATAAATACCGCTCAACATGATGTACAGTAAAGTCACATCACAGTAGATTTTATTTTGAGAAAAAGAAAAGGAAACAATCTAAATAAGGCAGCACATTCTCAAAGATGTTGCTGTGTCTACTTAACTTTAACAGTAGGAGGCTGCACTCTCAAAGTGAAGATGATGATGATGAAGCAAGCATCCCTGTCAGAGCCTGGCCCAGCCAGTCCAGCCTGCACAGCACAGATGACATGTGAGCACTGTACACACACACACACCAAATGAAGATAAAGAAAGTGAGTACTTCATTTGGAGTTTTCATTTAAGTGCTGACATGTAGTAATATATGGACATTCACAATAATAAAAATCAGAATCATCTAAATTATATGTCTGACTTTTTAAAAACTTTTTTTCCAAGACTGAAAGAGCGTCCAACATCTTCAGCCAGTCAGACCAGTACAGTGGTCAACGAGCGTCTTCAGGAGCTGGTCAAGATGTTTAAAGAGAGAACGGAGAAGGCAAAGGAGAAACTCATTGACCCTGACAGCTCAGATGAAGACAGCATCATCCCCTGTGAGTGTTAGAGTCTCTGACCTGTTCTCTCTTTCACCAATACACACTCATGCACTGAGCTGGTCTGTAGTGCTACAAGGGATATACAGCACAAAACCTTGCATCCAGAAATATACAGGCAGAGAGTAGTCTTAGATTGAAGCAGCTGTGTGTTACAGTATATTTTATTTCCAGGTTAAAAGAATCAGCCTTGTCCAGCCGAGAAACTACTACTCATTTAAGTCATACCCACACCTTGGACTGCTGTCTATACACAAAAAGCTACATCAGTAACACGAAACCGCCCACTGACAGACACACACAGGTGAGAAGTAGCAATAGTAGCTTTTCTCCAGATTTCAACATCCCAACTTTCCCACCTTCATCGCTAAATTTGTACCACCAGTGTGCCTCATTCACTCCTCAGTGTTTTGATCAGTGGTTGCCAAAGTGGGTGCCTTAAGGACGGACCAAGGGTGTCTCAAGATTTATTCATTTACACTTTTTACAGTTCATTTTCCCATACAAAATACTAGGTGACATTTGCATGAACAAAATGTCTCCTTTTCTTTTTCAAACATATCAAAATGTAAGAAATAAGCAACAAACATTGAAATCACCAAATAAAAAATCTTGTTAATTTATAGCTATGGTGCAGGTATGACTGGTGATATGACTTCCCGGTTTGTCTTCTGATTGCCGGTAACACAACGTGCTTTCTGACACATGGGTTTTCCAGGTGCACAGTAGTCAGAAATAGCAAATGTCAGAGCAAATAATGGATTATAAAAATGCATTTTTTAAAACATGGCTTTAGCTGAAAAGAGTATGTGTATTGTGGGGAGTGACATAAAAAAATCATTATGAAGGGTTGCAGGGGCTTAAAAAAGTTTGGGAATCACTGATTTAAATCAGGAAAATCTTATGTTATTAATCTTTTGTCAAGCCTGTTTCCCGCTACCTATCATTCGTAGTACAATAGTACACATTTAGTTTTACACGGTGTCCTAACTGAATGCGAGCATCCGACTATCGCGCCGCATTCAGTTAGGACACAGTGTTAGAAGGTGGACAGTGTGCCAAGTTGGGTATGGATGCAGGATAAAATCAGAACCATACAGTGTACGCACACTGAATGTTTTATTGAAGCAACCCACAACCACCAAGCATTTCTGCAAATTAATTCATTTTTGGAGCAGAAAAGCCCTTCAAAAGACAACCACACAGGCACCATACCACCCACTGCTAGCAATAACTCCATTATTCAGCTATAAGACTAATTTGCCAAGGCTAACACCTTTGTGCCCTTCATAAGTGGAGTACTCTGATCCGGACTGAGATGGTAAACCTTCTTCTTTGCATCCTATCTTTCAGACAGGGACGCCTTGTCCACAACATGTTGCGAGTCCACTTTCCAAACCTTTAGTAAATCTGGGCCATGAAATGTTTCTCATGTGTTCTTCTGACCTTTTGCCTCTTCCCCTCGCACCTCCCTTCAGCTCCTCCTCAGGCTTCAGCTCCTCAGCCTGCTCCTGGAGCTAAGCCAGTGGACGGGGGAGAGAAGGAGGCACAAGCAGGTCTATCAGGAGGAGGTGGAGGAGGAGTGGAGGAGAGTGGGGCAGAGGAGGAGCAGTCTAGCCCCTGCTGCAAGGTGAAAACTCCTCGGTGGATACGAGCCTGTATGCACTACCGCTTCCCTGCCAGCATCGACCCTTTCACCAGTGAGAACCCGGCCGAATATGCCACCCGCCACCTACAGCACCATACTGTACAGCAGAATCTTGTTCACTTAAACTACTCAGAAATGGATAACAAACACCCAGAGTCATATCTGGTTGCTCTTTATTTTTCAGCCACATAGTTCTGACAAAATTTCTAAAATAACATATTGATTTTGGCTACTTGAGACTTGTACAGCTTAGAGACAGTGGCACTGAAGAAAAGAGGCAGAGCTGGAGGTAGCAGAGCTTAAGATGTTGAGGTTCTCTTTGGGAGTGACGAGGATGGACAGGATCAGGAATGAGTACATCAGAGGGACAGCTCATGTTAGATGTTTCGGAGATAAAGTCAGAGAGGCCAGATTGAGGTGGTTTGGACATGTTGGACATGAGAGACTGTGAATATATTGGTAGAAGGATGCTGAGGTTGGAGCTGCCAGGCAGGAGGTCTAGAGGAAGACTAGAAAGAGGAGATTTATGGATGTAGTGAGAGAGGACATGAAGCTAATTGGTGTGAGTGAAGAGGATGCAGAGGACAGGGTTAGATGGAGGCACATGATTCGCTGTGGCGACCCCTGAAAGGGAACAGCTGAAAGGAAAAGAAGAAGATTTTGGCTACTTGAGAAACAAATTTCATTGAGCTGTTTAATGCTCATCCCCAAAGAAACTAAACACTCATGATATATTGTTTCACTTATTGTGTTTATCTGCGACCAGAATGCACTGATTATGTATTGTGAGGTTTGGGTAAAGGTGAATCTACTGTACTCTCCTGTTACAATACAGACACCTGTCTCCTAATCATCTGTCATTTACCTTTTTCTCTTCCCTTTGTTTCACATTTATAAGGACTTTGTGAGTCAGTCCATTTTCTGTTGGTCCCATTCTTTCTCCTTTACCACAAAACCAGTTCCAAATAATACAAATTTAGCTTAATAATACATTTGCTTATTTGTCATGCTCTTATTCCCATCAATCCCTAGATAAGTGTATAGCTGGTGCTTGCTTAGTTACCATAATTTGTTCTGTGAACACTGAATGATTCCTGTCTTTCCTTACTTTCACTCTACACCTGTCAATTCTCCTATTTTATAGCTCCCTCAATTTCTCCATCTCTCTCACTCCCTTCATCCTCTCATGTCATCGTCTCTCTCCCAGATCTAATGTACGTGCTGTGGATGTTATTAGTCTCTCTGGCCTGGAACTGGAACGCCTGGTTCATCCCAGTGCGCTGGGCCTTCCCCTACCAGACTCCAGACAATATTTACTACTGGCTGCTGACCGACTACCTGTGTGACCTCATTTACATCCTGGACATCACCATCTTCCAGCCGCGCCTGCAGTTTGTTCGCAGAGGGGACATAGTGGTGAGTTGGACACTGGAAGCCATTACTGTAACTGAGCACCATCCCATGGTGGGAATCTGAAATCACAGACATTCCTTTGTCAGGGGATGTAGGCTGCTAAATAATCACTGTATTGTATTTCTGCACATACAAAAGGACAGTAGTAGCTCACTTTTTAAAGTTAAAAAAATTCAGTTCAAGACCATAAGAATCAACCTACCAGGATCATTGTTCATATGCAGTTGTTTTGTTTTTTACTACAGTGTGACAAAAAAGAGATGAGAAAGAATTACATGAAAACAAAACGCTTCAAAGTAAGTAACTAGAAATGAATAAAAGTCAATTTTTGAGTGTATTCTGCTTTTCTGGGCTTCACATATTAATTGTTGAATCATTGAAGCAATTCAGTCAGTGAGGTGGCACCTTCCTGTTTTTCAGTTTGATGTAGCCAGCCTGGTTCCCCTGGAGCTCTTCTATTTCAAAACTGGCATCAACCCTCTGCTTCGCTTACCCAGGCTGCTGAAGGTGAGGTTTATTACTGTATACTCAGCCGTTCTACCTTAACAATCCATGACAACCTGCTTGCAGTATCAGCATTGGGGCACACTAAGAATCATTCCAGTTTTTTAGCAGGAACATGTGTCAAATTTACTGAGCCACACACAACAGCATTACACTGACAATATCAAATGCACTATCAGTAAGTATGGCACCAATACGAAGAAAAAGTTAATTTCCAAGGCTCTATGTATCCATTTTAGGAAATCTTTTTCAAATGTTTGAAAGCCGATTTTAAAACCAAACTCTTTAAATATCTTTTCTGTTCTCTGTCAATGCCTCCCCAGATCAACTCCTTCTTTGAGTTCAACGAGCGTCTAGAGGCCATCTTGACCAAAGCCTACATCTACAGGTCAGCTGCAGCCTGATGGTATCTTACTGTACTGGCTTCTCCCTTCTCTGTCTCTGTATCCATCTTCTCACTTTGTCTTCCTTCCTTGAGATGCCACATGGTGAACAAGTAACAGTTTTTTAGGTGTTCAGTTTATGTAAATGTGTTGCTCTCTCACTCTGTGTCTCTCAGGGTGATCCGCACCACCACCTATCTTCTTTACTGTCTCCACTGTAACGCCTGTCTATACTACTGGGGCTCTGCCTTCATGGGAATAGGATCAACCAAGTGGGTGTACAATGGCGAAGGCAACAGGTTGGTGGGATAAACACACACACACACACACACACACACACAGTCGTGTTTCCATCACTTCAGAGGACATTAAATTGACTTACATGTATTTCCTAGAGACTTACCCTAACCTTAAACCAAGTCTTCACCCTAAAATTTAATGATATACGTTATGGGGGCTTGCATTTTGTCCCCAAAAGGAAGGCAAGTCCTCACAATGTCACTGTATAAACAGATTTATGACCCCACAACATGACTAATACAAAGCCATACACACACACCACACGCAAAACTCATGCCCTTTGTGTTCATTTAAAGCTATTTTCTTGTTCTGCTTCTTTCTAATGCCTCCCGTGTTTGTCTTTGTGCTCAGTTACATTCGCTGTTACTACTTTGCGGTGAAGACCCTGATCACCATTGGTGGTCTGCCAGAGCCCACCACCCTCTTTGAGACTATCTTCCAACTCATCAACTATTTTATTGGAGTCTTTGCATTCTCTATCATGATTGGACAGGTAGGTATATAAATATAATGGAGACATCTGTGCCTTCCACATATATTTCACATTAAAAGCTGCAGTGTGTTATTATTCTTATCACACACTTCATGCAGCAAAGACACTAATGTGTCATAAATCTCAATAATGCTGATAAATTAACAAACTTTATTTCAATTGGGTGATTTTGCTCATTTGCCTCTCAGATGCGTGACGTGGTTGGTGCAGCCACAGCAGGTCAGACCTACTACCGCACATGTATGGACAACACTGTTAAATACATGTCCTCCTATCACATCCCCAAAGACGTCCAGAACCGTGTCAAAACCTGGTACAACTACACCTGGCAATCACAAGGCATGCTGGGTAAGGAGAGCATTATGTGTGCATGTTAATATGTATCTTACACATCTGAGCTGACCTTTCAGTCACACTCTACCTACTTTTGTCTGCCTTCCAGATGAGCTGGAGCTGTTGACTCAGTTGCCAGATAAAATGCGTCTGGACATTGCTGTAGACGTCAACTACTCCATCGTCAGCAAAGTCCCTCTTTTTCAGGTCGGAATTCCTAAAAACACATGAAAAGAATTGCACGGTATACTAGATAGGGAATGCTATTCTAAAACGTACAATGGAGAAAGTCAGACATTGTTCAGTGAGTATCCCACCTGAATGAAAACAGTCTTTCTGCAGGACCCAATTGTGTTATAAAGCTTGTGCACTCGCCATGTAGAGATCAACAAGAGCTCGACATAAACCATAGTTTTTGGTATTTTTGTTTTATTTTTATTTTATTTCATTGTATTGCTGTATTATTTTAATTGCCTGATTGTATTTGCCTCAGTCCTGAAATGTTTTAATTCTGGTTGAACCACGTAAAGCACTTTGTAACTGTGTTTTTGAAAAGTGCTGTATAAATAAAGTTTATTATTATTATTTTAAGCACAGTTCTCTCTTTTTTGTCCTCCTATTTGACAGGGTTGTGACAGACAAATGATCTTTGACATGCTGAAAAGCCTACGCTCTGTTGTCTACCTGCCTGGGGATTATGTCTGCAAAAAGGTACATACTGGATGCAAACTTGCCTGTGTTTTGTTTGTAGAAGACAACTGCATGTGGCAACTTTTTTCAGTGTTTGCCATTTGTATCGCTTGCTCCCCCTTGTCATCTGCCTCTGCCTCTCTCTTCTTCTTCTTGCTCAGGGCGAGGTGGGTCGGGAGATGTACATCATAAAGGCAGGGGAGGTGCAGGTGGTTGGAGGACCGGATGGGAAAACGGTGTTTGTCACTCTCGGAGCAGGATCAGTCTTTGGAGAGATCAGGTGAAGAGATTTTCACAGGTGGTGAAAAAATGTTCTTTAACAGTTAATACATATTTCCCCCAATAGAACAGGACTTCTTTACGTGTCTTGCCACTTAGGATCTAAGCTGCCATCTCTGACAAATATCTTAGAACAGGAAAAATATAGATATTTTATGATTTTTACACAGGTTTGGTTCTAAATCTTTTCAATATTTTATTGAGATTTTGCATGAAAAATTCTAACTGAATTTCCTCAAATTGAAATGTCAAACGTGATGGAAAATGTAATTTTCAAACATAATTTCTCTGATTGGCAGTTTGCTTGCAGTAGGTGGGGGTAACAGGCGCACAGCAAATGTAATCGCCCATGGCTTTGCCAATCTCTTCATCCTGGACAAGAAAGACCTGAATGAGATCCTGGTCCACTACCCCGAGTCCAAGAAACTGCTCCGCAAGAAGGCCAGGTTATACATCTATGGCATCACTGTACTCTCTGCTTTGCATCTGTCCTGTATTAGTGATGTATGACTTCCCAAACAATGTCTCAGCTGTGGAACAGTACAGATGTAGTGGGGCCACTAGATCAAAAATAGACTTATACAAGAGCTGTGTTGCATGTATGTAATTATTACTTAAGTCTGTTTATAAGTCTAATAGAAGTTGCTGTCTCAACCACAGGAAGATGCTTACCAAGGGAAAGAAACCTGAGCAAAAAGAAGAGGCTAAGGGTCCCCCTCAGGTCCCAGCAGCCCCTGTTAGGCCGGAGACCCCCAAACTGCTGAGAGCAGCCCTGGAGATGACAGAGAGATCCGCTGGACTTAAAGGAGCTCTGGCTAAAGTCAAAGAGAAGACCAACAAGTCCAGCATCTCATTACAGGTAAACGTAAACAAAACCAGAGCATAACAAAGAGTAAGCATATGCACATGTGGCAGTGACAAGAGAGAGGGTGTACTTTATATAGTCTCTCTTCTCTTCTCTTCCAGCCCTCCATCTCCTCCTCCCTGCTTCCTCCATCTCCCACCTCCAGCTCCGGACCTGACAGGGACGTGGACACGCCATCACCCATCTCTGCGAGCTCCGCAACGATTCACTCTGCTTCTGGTTGCCGCAAAAACAGCTGCCACGGCAACGCAGACGAAATGCCCACCATGGACCAAAGAGAGGAAGGTGTCAGTGAGGTCAAAGGGAACGAGGGTGGGAAGAGGAAGGAAAAGAAGTTGTAATAATTATTTAAAGGACAAGGGAAGGAGGAGACTGCTGTGAGGACTGGATGACAATCCCTAAGAGGAGAGGCGAAATTTGAGTGATCAAAGGGAAATAAAGAAACACTTGCTTTAAAGGGGGGAATAGGAATAAGCAATGCTGCGTATATCTGCTATAAATTGACAGAATGGTGGAATGAAAGACAGAGGAGGTCATATAATTGAACATGTACAAAAACTGTCATGTCTTGTTGTCAGGCTGATCTGCTAAAATTATGGGGGACAACTTCATTGCAAAAATATCAGGGTAGTTTTCCACTGACCCACAACGCACTTACCCATTTCGTACGTTATAACCTTACAGCCCTCTATCTACATTATGCTGTTCAGTTGTAATGTACCTGTAAACTTGAAAAGCTGGAATATTTTGTCACTTTACGTCAAATATCATCAACATAGCATTAATTGTTGTAGGGTGAGCTGTGTTTTGCATTAGAACCGTTACATGTTGTGGGCGTCACAGTCTGTCCCTGGTTCTTTCAAGCTGGACCTCTGGAAAACACAACTCCAGCTGGTTCATTTTGTTCTCCCATTGCTTTACAGTCTTCTTTCATCTTTTTTCATCTCATTATTAGATCACCTAATGTACAGTAGGAGCAAGCCATTCCTCGCCTGGTTACCTCATCAGAATTCAAGCACATTTTCATCATCTACACTGAGTTTAGTGAATACAGTGTAGCTATGATGATGAGAGAATTCTGTGTGGGATGGCATAGTCAAGCCGTAACAGTTAACTCAGATCAGTTATTTCTATAGAACCGAACTTCTTGTCTTTCTAAAACATACACGAAATGTTTTTGCTGTTGTTGTCTGCGAACTGTTTACAGATTCTTTTGTAAACTTGAAGTACATTTTGCCTTATATGTTTTACCTTTGTGTTGTGTTGGTGTGAGTAGCTTGCACTGCTGATGTTTCTACAAGTTGGTTTGAAAAACAGTACAGACCTAGTAAAGCTGTATTTTACAACATGATCATCCATACTTCCATCATAAGATATGTTACAAATATATGTTGACAGGTCAACGTAAGGTCATCCCAGTTTTTTTATATAGTTTTTTAGTCTGTCTTTGACCATCATAACTTTAAGCATAGCAAGCTCAAACATCATCTAGCCTCTTATTACATCAACACTGGATTTTACATGCTAATAAGATATATATATCACTAATCACTGACTAAAAAATGTAGCCATTAATACATGTAATACTATTGCTTTACATATTTTACAACAGTTAACATTTCTATGTTCATGTTCGCTTTGTACAATAATGTAAATATATTTGTTTTTTGAGATTTAGATGTATCATATTTTCATTTTTCCTTCAATGTAAAATCACTGTACTGCTTAACAGTGTCATGACATGTATATGCATTCTAATAACACTAAATGTTTAATTTGTGCTGAAATGTGTTTAGGACTCAGTAATGATGTAAGAATTATCCTTTTTGTATAGATGGTTTGATCATTGATACAGCCTCAGAAAACGGGCCCATAAACCAGCTAACCATACTGCCAGACAAACTGTAGAAAGAATTATCATTGTTGTTTTTTCCTTTATGGTTGTTTGTGTAAGTGTGTGTGTGTGTGTGTTTGTAGTGAGAGGGGAGAGATGAGTGCTTATAATGGACTCTAAACAAATGTGTGTGTATAATAATGTCCATAAACTCGATTTCGTCACAGATGTAGCCATGTCTTTTGTGAATTTTGTTTAAATAAAGGACTGTTTTCACCATATTTTCACCAGAGTTTTATGTCTGACCTGCAATGATCATTTTGGGTCAAACATCCTGACAAACAACACGACAAACCGCAAAGTGTAAACAACAAACCAAAACAGCAAAAACTGAACAGTAAGCGGCAGATTTGCGTTTAATGTGGTTACTGGTTTAACCAGATAACAAAAGTGCTGTTTTCTTCATTCAACTGTGTGGTTTTTTTCAGTTAGTGTATTGATATGGATGAATTTGCAACATGCCCTGTTGTTTAAATTTCGTATCAAACAGCTAACATCTTCCTTCGAATTTCTGCTTGAAGTAAAACGCCAACATAAACTTTGCAGTTTCTTACCAACGACTATGCAGAAATATCAGTGGCGGGGAATAAAAACAATTTTCCATTTATTTATTTATTTAGCAAGTACAACTGACAAAAAAACGGTTAAAGGCAAAGCGTACTAACCCCCTTAGTGGTGGTGTTAGAAAAACATTCCAGCGAAAGGTAGAAGACGAACGTGAGGAAAACCGCATTTCCCACAATGCTCGGCCCCCTGACGTCAGTGTTTTCTCTGCGGTCAGCTGATCCAACTGAAGTCACACTGCCGACGGAAATGTACAGTGGTACAGTGTAAAGTAGCTTAGTGCGGTGACAGCAGGCAGCATAGCTCTTCATTGGCTTACACTGATCTGAAATTGATTAATGTTAGTTAACAGATAAGAATGATAGTAGTTAATAGCTTCTCATCACTTAGAAGCTATTAGCTTAAACGCTAACGTTAGTTAACTAACGCTACAGCTTTTTAACTTGTGCAGCTAGCTAGTAAATGGCTAGTTAGTTGATTCACTTGTGATGGTCTGGAGTCCTTTATAATAACGAAGGAGAAGCTGAGATGGAAGACTGCGATGAGGTGGACATAGAAGCACCTGAGCTGCCTGTGGAGGTGAGCTAATGTTTTGGTCAGAAAAAGATAAAGTTGGCACAGACTTTGTTCTTGTTTACAGAAACACCCTGCGTCATATTCACGGAGTCACACTCATATGGGAGCTGCCAGTAGAGCCACAGTGACAGTCCATTCCTGGTGGATGAGCACGTGTCATGACATATTGTTCTTGTCAAAGGACAATATGTCATTCAGTCATACAATATGCTGTCATTTGAGTTAATAAAAAGCTGTCAGGTAAACCTGGGGTGAAGTTTTCTCTTCCAGGATCAGTAAACTTTGATGTAATCTAATGCTGTATTCCTGTCTCTTGCTGTAGATCATAGTTTACATCCTGAGCTTTCTTCACGCTTCAGACAGGAAGGAAGCCTCGCTGGTGTGCCGCAGCTGGTACAATGCCAGTCAGGACCTGCGCTTTCAGGTAATTTGCTCCAGAGCACAGACATAATGAATGATACAGTTGCATAATATATTCTTCAGATGGTGTAGACACATAGTGTTGACTGACTGAAAAGGGACTGTTGAAGGGTATGCGTGAAGCATACTTGAGGGCAGAGCCCCATGTTATCTCTCTGCCTGGTTCTCTTTGTGCAGAAAAATGTCACCTTCTGCTTCCCAGCTTCAGCCTCATCCCTGGAGCTGATCAGGGGTCTGGGCAGAAAGTCACGCTGCAGTCTGATTATCAGCCAGCTCGATGGGTTCAGTATGTCCAGATCACTGCTTCTGGAGGTACAGTATGCTGTTAAAAACAATGCACTACTTGGGTTAGCGCGAGTGCGGATAGTCACATTTCGAGATTCTCGTGTCTTTTTATAGCTGAAGATGAAAGCTCAGAAGTTTAGTATTTAATAGATGTCTGTGGGAAGAGTAACAGCATTAATCATGATAGATATTCCTGTAAAGTTTTGTAATTGCCCAAGCTTCAACTTAATCAGAATCAGAATCGTAGAAAAGGTTTCAGTCGTAGTCATCTGGACACTGTTTTCAGAATCAAGACGTTTGGCTCCCATCCGGAAGTCATTCTCAATTGTCATTGATGGGAGCGAAACGTCTTGATTCTGAAAACAGTGTCCAGATCGTCTTATTTTGCAGAATCAGAATCAGAAATAGTTTATTGATGCCCGAAGGGAAACTCTTTGTTACAGCAGCTCGTCTTTACGTCAGTGCACACAGGAGAAAGTACTAGCAAAAAAAAAAAAAAAGAACAAGTTAAACTGATCCATTACTCATTTTACTGATGAACACCTGGAGCTCACTCGTAGATCCAAAATAAATCCCTCTTTATGGTACATCAAGGCCAAACAAGACAAATTGGAAGCAGAAGTGGATGGGTGAAATATATGACTAGGGGCATTTCGGATTAGTGTTTAAATATGTCTTCCCTCTGTACTAAAACAGTTGTTTTTGTCACAGAAATGATATTCCTGCTGTCATGTGAAGGCCTAAATATATCACTGATTTTAATTTGTGTTCAAATGATCACACGCTTCGTTGTGGGTTCAGAGAATTCCCCCACCTCGAGGGCTTGTGAAAGCCTTTTGAAAAAACCTGTTGAGCTTAGTGGATTTTATTCAACTCAGAAACAGATTGCCATCAGGCACGAAATGAAGTGTCTCATCCTGAAAGGCTAACATTGTAGTATAAGCCAGGAACAAGACATTTTACATAATACCTTTTTAAAAACGTGCATTGCCTTGAGTATTTGCATGGTATCACTCTTATCATTTTAATTTGCCGTCATACTGACCGGGAAGTAGCACAGTCATAATTAAACATGCCGTGGTCCGAAGTTCATTGACCCTGATCACAATAATGTGTGTGTATTTGCGTGTGAATTTGCAACCATTGAATTTCCCATGAAAGATTATGTGTATTACCATGTTGTTAAATCTCAGCTGTTGCCTAGAAAGATAAGTCTACCGTTGTTTAAATAGACTTAGCACGTCGATGAGTCTGATTATTTTAGGAAATTTGGTGATGTTGTAACCATCACACACTGTCCATATGCCATTTTTATGGCATGGAGATAGCAGGTAGTGAATTAAACAGCATTGTCCACTCTCTCTCTGTCCTCCTGCCACCTTTGCCTCCCCATTGCTTCTATTTACTCCAACTCTCTTCTCTTTGAATTTCTATCATTTCTTCTTTCTGGCTGTCTCCCCTCGTGTGATTGTCTCTGCTATCTCTTTTTGTCTTTCTCCCTCTTCAGGTGGGTCTGTGCTTGGGCTCTAAGTTGGAGAGCTTGGCCCTGCCTGGTGGCAGTATAACAGAGGCCTCGCTGCTGGCCCTCCTCCCTCGCCTCACCTCCCTCCGCAGGCTGGACCTCAGGGGCCTGGACAGCCTCTTCATGTCTGGGGCTTTCCTCTCCAGGGAGGAGCACAGACAGCAGGTATTACTGTATATATTGTTATTATGTAATAGTGGGATGGCGCACCCCAAGTCTGTTCCTCTAGCATAATCTTTTATGTATATCTTTAGGAATACCGTGTTTGGACACTGGAGATGACATAATGGAAAATATTAATAAAACCATTTTGGCCACTGAGACACTGCAAATGCAAAGAACAGAGATTGTACAGATGTACTCTGCCCTACAAAGCCAAAACACAGTAACTGCATATTTGGTCAAAATTGAGTTTTGACTGGTATCAGAGTTTTGGCACCTGTATTACCATATTATAAATAAATATGCCATTAAAGTTTTATGTGAAAACAGCATGTAAAAATTGCAGTTACTAAAAAATGGAGCTAAAAACCAACTAACTGCACTGGCTGTGTAATCTTGAAGCTGCTGTCGCAGAGAGCTGTATCAAGTGAAAGCTAGTTTGTGAGGTAGCCACAGCTAGCCTTAAAATTACATTTCCACACAGATTTTTCCCCCAGCTATTATCTGTTATTAAAAAAATATTTATTTGTATGTACCAACGTCTTGGTAAGTCAGTTTGTTATTCCACATAACTAAATGGGGCAGAAGCTAAATTCTATCATGATGAAGGAAAAAACGCCAGCTAAAGACATAGCTAGCTTAGCAGAGAAACAGTAACTACCATGTTAGCTTTTGGCTAGTGGAATTCATGCAATTTGTTGTGGTTTAGCTACTTATTGAATCACATATTTAAATCTATTAAATTGTAAACTAATTAATGATATATATTTTTCAAAATAAATATAGACAGACACTTAGTAAGACAGGTAATTTGCATTTTTGTAGGTTGTTTGAAAAAAAAAAAATCAGCCTAAAAAGGCATAAAATGAAAGCATTACAACCCTTTTTATGTGTTAAGCAGGTTGCTGGCCAGCCTGCACACTTGAAACCCTTTTTTCTCAACTGTGTCTTTGTAGAGCAGTACTGGATTCTGCTTTCTCTTACGTTTCTACCTGCATAGCTCTGTCTTAAGCCAGGATTAGTATCTCCCTATATCTGTAGTCCTCTGGGGAGAAGAGGGTGTTGGCAGTGATTATAAATGTAATCATGAGTATTCCCCTCAGTATTACAGCAGGTAAATGTAACCTTTCATACAAATTCCCCACAGTAAATTTTTATTGTAATTTTAATTTGCACAGCTTGATTGTCTTTCCACCTGTAGTGATGGTCCAATTTCAGGTCACACTCCATCTTCTTGTTCCAGGTCAGGTCAGCTCTGTGTGGTCTGGAGGAGCTGGACCTGTCCGACCTGCGCTACCTCTCCGACCTCACCTTCAATCGGCTCACCGGCTGTACCCCGCGCCTCCGCCGCCTCTCGCTGGCCGGCTGTCATATCGCTTTCGAGTTTGATCCATATCGAGGTTGCCCGGTGGGAGCCGTTGAGGATTCGTCAGCATTGCTGTCACTGAGGAACTTACGGAGGTTGTTAACAGAGCAGAAATCCACCCTTGTAGCTCTGGACCTCAGCAGAACCTCCATCACCCCTGAGTCACTACGCACTATTGCACAGGTCAGGATTCCCCGCAACAGCTTCTTTATTGCTTAAGCAGCCAGGAATGATTCTTCACAAATGAAACAGCTCAAGTCATATCTCGGTACCCATTTTGCTGGTTTATGCAGAGACAATAGTCTGCTTTTATACTGGAAGAGTTTTATATATGATTTAGAATCTTTTCATGATTTTAGCATGTCCTTTTATCTTCTTTGAAGATAAAGAGTTTCAATTGCTGGTCCACATAGAAGACATAAATTGTAGAATTTTGAGTGTTTTCTAATTTCTCGATATTCTCTCTTTTCCAGGTTCAAGATTTGGTCTTAGAGGAACTGTGTCTGCACGGCTGTAAGGAGCTGACCGACTACTCAGTGGAGGTTCTGGTGAAGCACCAGCCGAGCCTCCAGAGACTGGACATCAGTGCCTGCACTGAGCTGACTAACAGGTCTGTAGAGGCCATAGCACGGGGCCTGAAGTCACTGACACACCTCTCCTTGTCCCGCGACTGGAGGATCACTGAAAAAGGTGCCCATAGTGTATTTTTGTTTT